>NW_024045032.1:5726-33327 GCF_015852505.1 Tachyglossus aculeatus
CTCTGAGCCCTACGTGGAGACAACCTGATTACCTTGTATCTACCCCAGAGCTTACAATAGTGCTTGGCACATAGTAAGCCCTTAAGAAATAACATGAATTATTATCTAATCCAAGCCTCCCAACTCAGAGACTTTTCTTCTTCGGGCGCTCAGTATCGTTACCACAGCGACTGGTTTGCCACCCACATTCCAGTCAGGCCGCTCATCTCACACCTAGCCTTCCTGTTCCATCTTCTCTGCTTTCCTGGCTTTTTACCTGGATCTTCTTTACAACCTGGACTTGTATTCTTTATCTTCCATTCCGGTCTGTGATTGGGAAGCAACATCCTCATCCTCCCCGACCTCTCAGCTGTCTTCGGCACTGTGGGCCTTCCCCTTCTCCTCAACACACGATCAAACCTTGGCTTCACAGACTCCGTCCTTTCCTGGTGCTCCTCCTATCTCTCTGGCCACTAATACTCAGTCTCCTACACGGGCTCCTCCTCCCCCTCCCATCCCCTTACTGTAGGGGTTCCTTAAGGGTCAGTTCTTGGTCCCCTCCTGTTCTCCATGTATACTCACTCCCTTGGTGAACTCATTCCCTCCCACGTCTTCAACTGTCATCTCTACACTGATGACACCCAAATCTACCTCTCTACTCCTGTTAGCTCTCCCTCCCTCCAGGCTCATTTCTCCTCCTGCCTTCAGGACATCACCGTCTGGATCTCTGTCCGCCATCTGAAATTTAATATATCCAAGACTGAACTCGTTATCTTCCCTCCCAAACACTGCCCTTTCCTTGACTTTCCCGTCACTGTAGACGGCACTACAATCCTCCCCGTCTCACAAGCCCGCTATCCTGGTGTCATCCTCGACTCTGCTCTTTCGTTCACCCCACACATCCTATCCATCACCAAAACCTGCCGGCCTCACCTCCACAACATCGCCAAGATCCGCCCTGTCATCACCATTCAAACTGCTACCTTCTCTATTTGTCCCAAGCGCTTTGTACAGCACTCTGCACACAGTAAAAGCTCAATAAATGCGATTGAATGAATGATTAATGAAGGGACACAATCTCTGCTGATGTTTCAGAGTAAAATAGACATCATCAACGTGGAATGTTTTCCGTTTTGTCCTGAATTAAGACAGAATGCAGGACGAGATGACAAGGTGAGTTTCCCCTTTTAATTGCAAGTTGGTTGTGGGAAGGGAACGAGTCTACCAACTCTGTTGTAGTGGACTCTCCTACGTGCTTAGTACAGTACTCTGCCCACAGTAAACGCTCAGAAAATACCATTGATTAATTGATGGATTGATTGACGTTAATCTCCGAACAAAGGCATTATCTTGCCGTTAGAGTTCTACACTGAATGCATTTAATCCGTGTCTGAAATCAGGTCCTATCACCTGATGCCCAAGGGCATATTGCACGACATTCCCAACGTCTCCACGACGCCGAGATTCATCCTGCAGGGTTTCTCGGAGGTCCGGGAGCCGCAGCTAGTCCACGCCATGCTGTTTCTCCTTGTCTACCTGGCTGCCCTGACGGGTAATCTCCTCATCGTCGCTGCCACCGCCCTCGACCGCCGACTACACACCCTCATGTGCTTCTTCCTCAGGTACCGCTATGTCCTCGAACTCTGCCTCATCTCTGTCACCGTTCCCAAATCCATCACCATCTCCCTGACTAATAACAGCTCCATCACCTTCCTGGGATGCTTGGCTCAGCTCTTACTGGTGATCTTGTTTGCCACTTCGGAGTATTTTGCCCTCATGGTGTTGTCCTACCACCGCTTATCCGCCACCTGTTGTCCCTGTACTACGACGTCATCATGGACCAAGGGGCCTGTGAGAAGATGGCCGCCGCTTCCTGGCTCTCAGGGGGGCTGTTTGGGGTCCTGTTTCCAGCTTCGACCTTCTCCCTGTCCTTCTGTGGGTCCAACGTCCTCCACCAGTTCTTCTGTGATGTCCCCTCCCTGCTGAAGAACACCTGAGCCAAGGACCACATCACCATCGACATGAGCGTGACCGTAGGGGTAGTATTAGCCGTAGTCGGCTTCACCTCTATCGTCCTCTTGTACATGCGCATCTTCCTTGCATTGCTTAGGATGCCGGCGGTAGAGGGCCAGGCCATAGCCTTTCCACCTTCTTCCCTCACCTCGTCATTGTTATTATTGTCATTTTGACAGCTGTCACCGCCGATCTGAAGCCACTTTCAGATTCTTTTTCGATGCTGGACATGCTGTTACCCGTGTTCTATGCAGTGGTAATAGCAGCGTGGCTCAGTGGAAATAGCAAGGGCTTTGAAGTCAGAGGTCATGGGTTCAAATCCCAGCTCTGCCAATTGTCAGCTGTGTGACTTGGGCAAGTCACCTAACTTCTCTGGGCCTCTGTTACCTCATCTGAAAAAGGGGGATTAAGACTGTGAGCCCCCCGTGGGGCAACCTGATCGCCTTGTAGCCTCTCCAGCGCTTAGAACAGTGCTCTGCACGTAGTAATCGCTTAATGAATGCCATTATTATTATTATTATTACTTCATACCCTGAACCCCCTCATCTACAGGGTGAGGAGCAAGGGCATGAAAGCCGCCTGTGGAGAGTCGTAAAAGGGAGCTTTTCCCATCCTTTTCATTGGAAAAAAACTATCTCCTTTAATTGATATTGCCATCGCTCACCTCACTAAGACACCCTACAAAGGGTGCATATGAACAGTTATCTTTTCCGGCTGAAAGGAGGCTTTCTAAGAGTCCGGAAATACGTCTGATAAGATCAGTGTGTGATGAACAATCCCGACTCAGAGGACATTGCTCTGGGGTCGATAAAAGCTAACAGGTTGGACCCAGGTTATATCCCACAAGGAGCTCAATCTTCATCCTCATTTCACAAAAGAGGGACCTGAAACCACAGAGAAGTGAAGTGACTTGCCCAAGGTCCCACAGTTGACAGGTGGCAGAGCCCGGATTATCACACAGGTCCTTCTGACCTCCGGGCCTCTATCCACTTGCCCATGCTGTTTCTCTTGGGTAAGCCATTTAGCCTTCATAATTTAAAAAAAATATTTTTCCTTCCCAGACCACTGAAGCTCTGAAAAATCTATCAGTGTCACGTGATGTGGAAAAATTCCTTCCTTGTGTTGCATTCCTCAGTAACGATGTCTTCTTCTGAATAAAGCTTGTCTATCCGAGTTGCTACTTTTCCTTTCTGAGAGTGAACGTGTTATCAGTGTTCTGACTTGCGAAGTGAAGTAGTGTGATCTAGTGGAAAGAGCATGGGCCTAGGAGTCATTCATTCATTCATTCATTCAATCGTCTAATTGAGCGCTTATTGTGTACAGAGCACTGTCAGAGCTTCTGGGTAGGCTCTAAGCTCATCCAAGCTGTCAAGGCTGTGCAACAGTTCTAACGCGCAGCAGGCAGCTGCCTGGTAGCTACTGTTGGGTAGTGGATAATAATAATGATAATAATAATAGTATTTGTTAAACTCATACTATGTGCCAGGCACTGTACTAAGAAATGGGGTGGATACAGGCCAATCAGGATGGAAGGGCTTGTGATGGTTTGGGTCACTGCACTGGAAAACGCCCCCCTCCCGAAAACCCACTACCTGGTCGGGGGAAGCGTCACTGGTCTGAACCCCATCATAGGTCCCGAATGTGAGCATCTCCCCAGACTGGCTCCGACTCTTCCACCTGCCTTCTTGCCCTTCCCTGTCTCTCCAACCTCCTCCACCAAAGAAACTCTCATGGGGGCAGCTTGGATCTGAGGGGCCCTGACTTCCATCTCCCCTTGGTCTCCTGGGTGGGGCAGGTCACGATGTCTCCAAAAAGATGACTACCGCACTTGGCAAACAAGATGTGCTCAATCAATTACAGTGATGGACTACTGGATGGATGAATGAATGGATAGATGGTTGGATGAGAGGAGTTGGATCTGAGCATTTGGATGGGATCTGTATCCATCTTTTACCCACTTTCTTCCAGTGGTCGTACCTATTCTGTGTGCTTTATTCTCCACCTCTTCAAAGCTTTACTGAAGGACATCTCCTCCAAGAGGCCTTCCCTGACTAAGTCCCCTTTTCCTTTTCTTCCACTCCCTTCCGCGTCACCCTGACGTGCTGTCTTTATTCATTCCTTTCCCACTCCCACATCACTTATGCCCATATCCGTAATGTATTCATTCATATTAATGCCTGTCTCCCACTCCATACTGTAAGCTCACTGTGGACAGAGAATGGGTCTGTTATATTGTTATACTTTACTCTCCCAAGTGCTTAGTACAGTGCTCTGCAAACTATAAGTACTCAATAAATATGATTGACTCCTAAATTATTTTTATTATTATCACCATCATCATCCTCAGTCAAAAGTATTTGTTGAGCACTTGCTATGTGTAGAACACTCTAATAAAATATTGGGAGTGTACAATACAACAAAATCAGCCAGCACGTTTCCTGCCCATAACACACTAGCAGTCTAGAAGAATATCTAATAGAATATTTATCAGCACATTGGATAAAAACACCCAGACCTCGGACAGCTGGGAGACAGAAATGTCTTGGATATTAGATGGGATTCCCCAGGTGAATGGCTATCGCTACTACCCCCAATAAATTAGGAAAAATCAAAGCAATGCAAAGAATCACTGTGGTCCTTCCATCCAGATTCTAATCCCAGCTCTGCCACTAGTCTGTTGTGTGACATTGGGAAAGTCCCTTCACTTCTCTGGCACTCAGTTACCTCATCTGTAAAATGTGGACTGAGACTGTGAGCCTCACGTGGGACAGGGCACTGTGTCCAACCCGATTTGCTTGTAATCTCCCCAGTGCTTAGTACAGTGCCTAGCAGAAAGAGCTTAACAAATATCATAATTATTATTATTACTCACCCACCTGGAAGATCCCCTAGAAAGCAATTGCTAGATCCCTCTAAATATACTGCTGCACGACTCTGCAGGGAGTATCTGGATCTAACTCAGGATGTATGAATTCATCATAATTAGTGATCATAAGCATAATTACCAACACTATCATTATATTCTCTGTAAACAGTTTACATGCAAAGGGCTGTAACAAGTGCTGAATAAAAACAAAATGATAATCTCAGACTAAATCCCTGACCGTAGGAGGCTCAGAATATAAGAGAAAGAGAAAGCATGTATCAAATCCTCGTGTTACAGAAAGACCCGGAGAGGTTACATTGGTCAACCAAGGTCGCACAGCTGGTCAGTGGTAGGGTTGTCCGCCTCCTTTCTTATCTCCCATCCTCCTGCCTCTCCCCATCTCAGTCTATACTTCACTCTGCTGCCCGGATTATCTTTCTAGAGAAACTCTCTGGGCATTTCTCAAAAAGCTCTGAAACGCTCACAAATCGCCAGTGGTTGCCTAACCCCTGGTTTAACCACTGGTAGTGGTTTCATGCTACAAAACGTCGCATGAAGCAAAAACTCCTCACTATTGGCTTCGAAGTTCTCCATCCCCTTGCCCCCTCCTACCTCACCTCCCTTCTCTCCTTCTACAGCCCAGCCGCACACTCCATCCCTCTGCCACTAACCTCCTCACTGGGCCTCGTTCTCGCCTGTTCCAGAGTCTACCCCTTGCCCACATCCTACCTCTGGCCTGGAACGCCCTCCCGCCACACATCCTCCAAACGAGCTCTCTTCTTCCCTTGATCTCCTCCAGGAGGCCTTCCCAGACTGAGCCCCCACTTTTCCTCTGCTCTTCCTCCCCTCCCCGTAGACCCCACTCTCTCCATCTGCCCTACACCCTTCACCTCCCCACAGCACTTGTGTATATTTGTACATATTTAGTATTCTATTTTATTAATGATATGTATATATCTATAATTCTATTCATCTATTTTGATGGTATTGACACCTGTCTGCTTGTTGGGCTTCGTTGTCTGTCTTCCCCCTTCTAGACTGTGAGTCTGTCGTTGCGTAGGGATTGTCTTTATCTGTTGCCGAATTGCACTTTCCAAACAGTACCATTCTGTGCACACAGCACGCGCTCAATAAATATGATTGAATGAATGAACGCGTGTCATGGCTACCAGGGACATAAACAGTCCTTTCTAGCCTGTAAGGTCCTTGTGTGCAGGAAACATGCCTACCAAATCTTTCCTTTATCTTCCCCTCCAAACCCTATCCTCCCCTTAATTTTCCCATCAGCTTAGATGACCCACCATTCTTCCTATCTCACAAGCCCATAAACTTGGCATTACCTTCGACTCCCATCTCTCATTCAACCCACAAATTCATTTCATCACTAAATCCTGTCTATTCCACCTTCACAACATCGCTAAAATCTGCCCGTTCCTCTCCATAGAACTTGCTACCACGTTAAACCAATCCCTAATTCTATCCCACCTTGATGAATTTATCAGCCTCCTTGCTGACCTCCCAGGCCTCCTGTCTCTCCCCACTCCAGTGCATACTTACATCTGCTGCCCAGATAATTTTACTATAGAAATATTCAGTCCATGTTTCCCCACTCCTCGAGAACCTCCAGTGGATACTCATGCACTTCCGCATCAAATGGAAACTCCTCACCACTGGCTTTAAAGCACTCAATAACTTGCCCGCCCTTACCTCACCTCTCTCCTGTCCTACTACAATGCAGGCAGTACGCTTTGCTCCATTAGTAAATATGATTGATTGACTGATGGATTGAATATCAGCCCAAGGAAACTGATATTTCGACCTACAGAAGAGTCTGGGGAAAACACCTTTTTAAAGCTGTCCACCGAGCAGCCTTCAAGGCCTGGTACCTCAGACTGTAGATGAGGAGGTTCAGGGTCGAGGACATGACGGCGTAGAACACGTACATCAGCAGGTCGAACACCGAGGAAGAGTGTGAGGGAGGCTTGAGATAACGAAACACGCTTGAGAAGAGGAAGACAGTGACGATGCCGAGGTGGGGCAGGCAGGTGGATATGGATTTGGACCGGCCCTTGGCAGCCGGCATCCTCAGAACAGCCCAGAAAATGCGCACGTATGAGACAACAGTGGAAATGGAGCCTATGGCACCTATGGTTAGATCAAAGGTAATGCTTGCGTCGATGGATGAGTGGTCTTCAGAGCAGGTGATCTTCAGCAGGGAGGGGAGGTCCCAGAAGAAATGATGGACAACGTGGAACCCGCAGAAGGACAAGGAGAAGGTCGAAGTTGTACGCAAGACCCCGAACAGCCCTCCGCTGAACCAGGAGTCGACTGCCATCTTCCCACAAACCCCTGGCTTCATGAGGACCTCATAGCGCTTGGGGATGCAGATGGCGGTGTAGCTGTCGAAGGACATCGCCGTGAGGATGAAAAACTCCTAGGTAGGAAAAAGGACCACCAGGAAGAGCTGAGTGGAAATGCTCAAGAATGAGATGGAGCTGTTATTAGTCAAGGAGATGGTGATGGAATTGGGGACGGTGACAAAGTTGAGGCAGAGGTCAGTGAGGGTCAGGTTCCTGAGGAAGAAATACATGGGCATGTGGAGGCGCCGTTAGAGGGCAGTGACAGAAACGATGAGGAGATTCCCCATCAGGTTCGCTAGGTAGACCAGGAGGAACAGCTGCAGCTCCTGGACCTCCGATAATCCCAGCAGGAGGAATTTCCTCACCCTGGCGACGTTGGACATTTCTGGGGGATGATGTCGACTCCCTGCACAGGAAGAGGGAAAACTTCCATTTACAGGGCTTGATGGCTTCGTTAAGGGAATCAATATTAATTCCCGTAGGAGTAAATCAATCATTTGCACCCACTGAGCACCTATAGAGAACAATATACAAATGATCCCTGCTGTCGAGGAATTCCAAGCTCACAGTCTTGTAGGAGTTGCATAGTGTAGTGGAAAGTGCACAGTCCTTGGAGTCGGAGGACTTGGGTTCTAATTCTGACTGTACCACCACTTGCCTGCTGTGTGACCTTGGGCAGCATACGTAACTTATCTGACCCTCAGATTCCTCAGCTATAAAATGGAAATTCAAGGCCTGTTCTCCCCGCTACTGAGATTGTGAGCCCCGTGTGGAGTAGAGACCGTGTCCTAGCTGATTACGGTGCATCTAATCCTGTACATGTTACTGTGCTTGGTGTATAATTAGCATTTAACAAGAGCCACAAGTATCATTATTATTTGGGAAGACAAAAATTAAAAAGAATTGCAGATAGAAGACCACCAAGGAGTCTAAAGAGTTGAACTGTTTTGAAATGTTGTAGGTCAAGCAACGTATTTATTGAGCAGTTACTGTGTGCAGAGCACTGTACTAAATGCCCGGGAGAGTCCAACATAATGGAGTTGGTAGGTACATTTCCTTCCACTACGAGCTTACAGTCTAGAAGTGATTTTATACTCTAATATCCTCAGTCCCTCTCAAGATCGTGCCTGGAGAGTTTCCAGTAGTCTACCAGTCTCACCTACAGGAGAGAAAGTCAAGCAGAGGCCTAACCATTCCATTCCTAGCTTGGCCAGCGGCTAGCGAGTGGAAGGCAATGTGCTACAAGTCAAAACCTACCTGCTCTGGGCACAGGGGCATGGGAGAGAGTCGCGGTCGGAGATTCAAGTTTACTGTATGGAAGAAGGTAACTGTAAACCACTTGCATATGTTTACCAAGAAGGCTTTATGGATAAACTACGAGTAGTTATTCTGATTTGTGTATCCATAGAGTTTTCTTGGTAAACATAAAGAAGAGGTTACCATTGCCTCGTTCCGCGCAGTGAAAACCCGAGTCTCTGTCATTATCTTTAATCCACATTTTGATCATTTGTTCATCTGCCTTTAACTCTTTCCCATATTGCTGCTGCCCAGCACAGGTAAAAATTAACTTTGTCTGACGATTCCGCTTAGACAGTTTCGTTATGGATAACCATAGCGAGAGTATCTCTCAATGGCATAGCTCTAACCTTCATTGGCACATGCAAACTCTCCTGCAACGGTAAGGCATTGATTCGTAAGATAACTTCCGATCAGAAGAATTGATGATGGTACCGGGGTTTTTTCCCAGAATCAGTCACACTCTCTCATCCCTGACAATCACGGCCCCCTTGAAAACGTTTTTGATAAACAGGAACCACTGACAGCTGAAGTGACCCTAGCACCGTGCCGATGCTCGGTTGTAGCATCTGAGCCTGGTGGGCAGTTGCCATGTTAGCCAGAGTGGGGATGCTGGAGGGAGGACAGCTGTGTCGGTGATAGTGCCACTGGTGCCACGGGCCTGGGAGTCAGAAGGATGTGGTTCTAATCCCGGCTCCCTCACAAATATGTTGTGTGACCTTGGGCAAGTCACTTCACGTCCTTGTGACTTGGTTACCTCAGCTGTAAAATGGGGATGAGTGTGAGTCCCAGGAGGGGCTGGGACTGTGTCCAACGTGATTAACTTGTATCTAACCCAGCACTTAGAACAGTGATTCGCACACAGTAAGCATTTAAAATGTACCAAAATTATTTATGTTTTATTACTGCTGTCAAGCCATTCCCCTCCTACAAGCCTGCCCTGATTGGGGTACGGTCTTGGTAAGAACTGGTCTCTCCCCACTTCTAGACTGTGAGCCTGTTGTGGGCAGGGATTGCTTCTATTTGTTGCTGAATTGTATTGTCCAAGCGCTTAGTTCAGTGCTCTGCAAACAGTAAGCGCTCAGTAAATATGAATGAATGAATTAATGAACTCTAACCTATTCCCTGAGTGCGAAAATCCCCCCAGAATGGCTCCATCTCTGGCTTCATCCTTCTGGTTCCATGCTGCCTCTCTCCACCCCTGCTCATTCTCACAAGGGCAGCTGGGCGGCACTGACCTCCTCTGAACTGGGCTGGTCTTCTCTTTCTCCTCGGATTCCTGGGTTTGGTTAGCCACAAAGGGATGGCCAGGAGCCCTCAGTCACTCTCCGCTCTCCCATGGATGCTGACCTGCTCTCCCGATGGTCCCTGTCTCCGTAGATAAAGCAGCAGCTGCTTCGAGGGGGATCCCAGGAGGATCGGCTTGGGATCCTGTGGAAGGACCTCGTGGGCCAAGCAATGCGCGAACCCTCGGGTCACATGGTTCCTGAGGCCCTGCAGAGATAAGGACCTGGCACTCCCAACTGCAGCAACGGTCCCGGCCCCTGGTGCTCCTATGGCAACAACAGCATCTTCTTCTACAAAAGTATACCCGTAGCCAGAGAGGGAGAGACAGGGAGAGAGTGATATGCATCTGAATATAAGCAGCATGATTTAGTGGAAAGAACCTGGACATATGAGTCCCAGCTCTCTTGAATGCTTGGCTGATGACCTTGGGCAAGTCACTTCACTTCTCTGGGCCAAACCTATCTCAGCTGCAAAATGGAGATGCGATGCTAGTTCCTCCTACATAGACTGTGAACCTCATGTGGGACAGGGATTGTATGCAACTTGACTGATTTGTAGCTATCCCAGTGCTTAGAATAGTGCTTGACACGAAGTGTGGGCGTAACAAATACCATATCAAAAATAGCATATATCATCATATCCTCACTGGTGGAGTACGATTGGTTACTCTAAGTAACCAATGGAGAATCAGAGCCCTCAACACAGAGGTGGGGAGTGACAGATTGGCAAATTTAGTTAATGTCTGGAGACAAGAAGCAGCGTGGACTAGTGGAAAGAGCCCAGGCCTGGGAGTCAGAGAACCCGCATTCTAATCTCCACTTCACTGCTCATCTGCTGTGTGACCTTGGGCAAATCACTTCATTTCCCAGTGCCTCAGTTACCCCTTCGGAGAGTCTGAGAGTCCCATGTCAGATAGGGACTGTGTCCAACGTGATTATCTTGTATCGACCCCAGCATTTAGCCACATGTTAGCTAGATGACCTTAGACAAGACAGTTCACTTCTGCTGTGTATCAGTCTCCTTATGTGTAAAATGGGGATTAAATCCTAAACCCTCCTTACTTAGACTGTGAGCACCACAAGGACAAGGGCTATATCCATTCTGATTATTCCTTCCTTCATTTATTCAATCGCATTCATTGAGCACTTAATATGTGCAGAGCACTGTACTAAGAACTTAGAATGCAAAATTCAGCAACAAATAGAGATAATACCTGCCAACAACGGGCTTACAGTCTAGAAGGCGGGAGAAAGGCATGAAAACAAGTAAACTGGCAGTCAGATGTGGGGGACAGTTTCCATGATGGCTTCCCCCCTCCCTTATCGCCGCAGAGCCCCGCGCGGTCCCCGCCCTCTGGACCGGAAGCGGAAGCGGAAGCGGAAGTGGCGCCCGCGCGCCGAGGGCCTGCGAGGGGCTCCGCCTTGTGGCGCCATGGGCTGACCCTCCCCTGTGCCGCCACTGGGTCCCTGGTGCTGACGGCAGGACTGCTCTTCTCCAACCGGTCCGTGCATTCCGTGCTGCTGCGAGCCGGGGGGCAGCGGGTGACCGTCACCACCCACGGCCCCTTTGGCCTGGGAGCCGAGTTCACCGTGCCTCTGCGCCACGTGTCCTGCCTGGCCCACCGGGGCGAGGTGCCCGCCGTGCTGCCTCTCAAGGTTAAGGGCCGGCGCTTCTACTTCCTCCTGGACAAGGCCGGACGTTTCCCCAACCTGCGGCTCTTCGACGTCAAGGTGGGAGCTTACCGGAGTCTGTGAGGAAGGAGTGGTGGCGGGGGGCGGGCGAGGCGCCGAACCCCGCAGTCCGAGCTGGGACTAGACACCGGGAAGAAGAAATAAAAACGAATACCCCCGCTGTGGTCCTGTTGGTCCCTGTCCGTCTCCCACCCCCCTCACCACGGCGGGAAATCGTTCAGGAGCCAGACGGGTGGGAGGGCGGAGGGGAGGACTTTTATTGTAGACTGTGAGCCCACTGTTGGGTAGGGACCGTCTCTATATGTTGCTAACTTGTACTTCCCAAGCGCTTAGTACAGTGCTCTGCACACAGTAAGCGCTCAATAAATACGATTGAATGAATGAATGAATGAATGAATGAATGACTCCCAGCCACATGCTCATTCCACTAAGCCATGATGACGGCCAAACAATCACTTGTCATTCATTAGTTCATTCATTCTATCATAGTTATTGAATACTTACAGTGTGCAGAGCACTGTATTAACCACTTGAAAAGTACCATTCAGAATAAAGAGAGACAATCCCTGTCCACACCAGGCTTACAGTCACACACGTCTTATCAACCACTGTCCCAGCCATTGACAAATCCTCAAACGCTGGACTTTCTCTTTGGACAGCTCTTTGTATGGATACCCCGACTTTCAGAACCCTGATGTGAAATGGGATAGTCAGCAAAAGGAAACAGACATTTTGTCCCTTAGAGGAGGAAGAAGTAATCTCCCCTTTAGGACTTTCCCCATGGCGGCCTTCACGTCCCTGTTCCTCAGGCTGTAGATGAGGGGTTTCAGGGCTGGGGGCACCACGGTGTAGAACACGGACAACAACAGGTTCAGGGTAGAGAGGGAGTCTGACATGGGCCTGAGGTAGGAGATGATGGCCATAAAAATGAAGATGGTAAAAACGGCGAGGTGGGGCTGGCAGATGGAAAAGGCTTCGGCCCGGCCCTCGGAGGCCGGCATCCTCAGCACGGCCCAGGAGATGCGCACATAGGAGATGATGGTGAAGACGACACCAAAAACTACCCCACTAGTGATGCTCACATTGATGGCGACGTGGTCCTCGGAGCAGGAGATCTTCAGCAGGGAGGGGAAGACACAGAAGAACTGCTGTATGATGTCGAACCCACAGAAGCTCCGGGAGAAACTCGAAGCTGAATACAAGACCCCAAATAGCACCCCGATGATCCAGGAGGAGGCCTCCATCTTTCAACGGGCTGTGATGGTCATGATGAGCTCATAGCGCAGGGGATGACAGATGGCAACATATCGGTCATAGGACATCGCCTTGAGGAGAAGAATCTCTGAACCAGCGAACAGGACCACTAGGAAGACCTGAGCGGCACAGCCCAAGAAGGAAATGGAATTGCAGTTGGTCAAGGAGTTGAGGACAGAGTTGGGGGCGATTACAGTGACGAGGCAGAGGTCGAGCACGGACAGGTTCCTGAGGAAGCAGTACATAGGGGTGTGGAGGCGTCTGTCGAGGATGGTGACGGCAACGATGAGGAGATTCCCCATCAGAGCAGCCAGGTAGACCAGGAGGAACAATGCGGCGTGAACCGGCTGCAGATCCCGGATCTCTGAGAAACCCAGCACCCCGTCACCATAGAGATGTTGGGCATTTTGGGGAGGCAGCATTGAATTTCTGCAAAGCATGAAGGAAGAGCCAAATTTAGAGTCCTTTGATGGGATGAGTTAAGGAATTGAAAAGACACTTGCTGGTGATTCTCTATGGAGAGGAGGGAGTTATTGAATTCAAAGTGATCTTTGAGTTCACTGTAAAGACATTGAACATTTCTGGGGAATGATGTCGACTCTCTGCACGGGAAGAGGGAAGACCTCAATTAAGAGACGCTGATGTTGGGGGTGAAGAAATAAGACTAAGTCAATCAATTCTATTTATTAACTATCAAGGACATGACATTAGTACATATGATTACTGTCCCCAAGGAGCTTTCAATCTATTGGAAACAAAAAGCTTTGAAACGTGTAGAAGCAGGGTGCACTATTGGGAAGAACATAGGCCTGGGAGTCGGAGGACCTGGGTTCTAATCCCAGCTGTACCAGTTGTCAGCTGCATGGCCATGGGAAAGTGAGGAAAGTGACTTAATTTCTCTATACCTCAGTTTTCTCAATAGTAAAATGAGGATTTAATACCTGTTTTCCCTTCTACTTAGTCTGTGAATACCTCGTGGGACACGGTCTGTGTTCAACCAGATTACCCTGAATCTCCACAAGCACTTTATACTTTGCTTGGCACATATAAAGTACTTAATAAATATCAACAGAATTATTTTTGGTTCAAGAGACCGAAACTAAAATGAAGAGCAGATAGCAGAGGTCAGAGAACATAAAGATATGTACATTACTCTTGTGAATTTTTTTCGGTGGTTTTAGTGTCTAATAAGAAGTGCCCTTACATACAAATTCATCCATTTAGTGAAGAGAGAATGGGCGTGGTAGAAAGAAGTACCTGGCTTTTAATCCTTTCTCCTATCCTTGTCTGCTGTATGACCTGGGCCCATCACTCACCTTCTCTCTGTCTCGGGTACCTCAGGTGAAAAATGGGAATTACAACCGTGATTCAACCATACAACCCTATGGGGTATAGGCAGTATCTAACCTGATTAGTTTGTAACTACCCCAGTGCATAGTGCAGTACCTGGCATATAAGAAGCACTTAACGATACCATAAAACATGCAAACAACAACAAAAATAAACCGGTATACTCTAAACTGATTCCAATTGCTCACATATCTGCATTTACACTTGTACACGAACACAAGCATACCT
The DNA here is from genome assembly GCF_015852505.1 of Tachyglossus aculeatus. NCBI lineage: Eukaryota > Metazoa > Chordata > Mammalia > Monotremata > Tachyglossidae > Tachyglossus > Tachyglossus aculeatus. Next base: position 20,051 of record NW_024045032.1, read on the forward strand.
CATCATTCATCTAGTCCTTTCCTAAAGCATCGTTGAACCTACATCTCTCCTCTCCTCACCCTCCTCTCATGACAAGTTGTATCTTTTCATGAGCAACAAAAATTCGCAATCAGATTGAAGGCTTTCCGCCCTATGACTGTATTTTGCCCCCTTTACACTGTTCAATTTGTCTTCTCAGCTCACAAAGCAATTTTCTAGTGGTTACTCACGATCGAATCTCCATCCTAGCCTGGAACTCCCTCTCTTACCCACTCAAAATCAGAGAGAGCACATTCTTTCTGAATTCAGAGAACTGCTAAAATCTCCCCTCCTTCAACAAGCTTCCCCAATTCATTTCGCAGCCCTCTAAACCCACTTAACCTCAAGCGTGAATCAACTCATTTCCATCCTCATTTAGTGGAAAAAGCATGGGCCCAGGAGTTCTCTTCTTGACTGTGAGCTCCTCGAGGGCAGTGTGCACATCTACCGGCTCTGTTCTATTGTACTCTCCCAAACACAGCTTAGTGGGAGTCAGAGGACTTTGGTTCTAATCCTGCCTCTGTCCCTTCGCTGCTGTGAGACCTTGGGCAAGTAGTTTCACTTCTCTTGGCCTCGGTTTCCTCATCTGTAAAATGGCTCGCAATAATTGCATACTCATCTTTACGTTCTTTCATTCCTTCTAGTAGGGGTAGGGAATGTGTCTGTTATGGTGTTCTAAAGTGGATAGAGCACGGGTTTGGGAGTCAGAAGGAGTCAGAATGACCTAGGTTTTAATTCCAGCTCCGCCTCATTTCTGCTGTGTGACCCTGGGCAAGTCATTTAATTTCTCTGAGCTTCAGTTACCACATCTGTAAAACTGGGGTTAGGACTGTGAGCCCCATGTGGAACAAGGACTGTATCCAACCTGCTTAATTTGTATCTACCCCAGCGCTAAGGACAGTGCTTGGGGCATAGTAAGAGCTTAACAAGTACTGCTTAGGGCATAGTAAGCGCTTAACAAGTACTATTATTATTATTAGTAGTAGTAGTAGTAGTAGTATTATGACTCTCCCAATGGCTTAGGCCACACAATAAGCGCTCAATTAATATTACATTAGATTGATTGACTGATAGTAAAGTATATTGTGTCAACCTAGGCCAGTAGACTGGAAAGTTCTTGAGGGCAGAGATTCCAACTTTTCCCACTATTTGTCTTGTCCCAACATTTGGGAAGAACTCTTAGTCCTGATAATGCCAGTGGCTGTCCAAAGTTGGTCATGCTTTCTCAGCCTTACCTGTCATTTAGCCTCTGCAAGGGATTCTGGAACTCACTGAAGGCCGAATTGACTGTAGCACTGACACTGTGTTGGAGCACCATACCCCGGCAGGTGGTCGGCATGGTAGCGAGGTTTGAGGAAGAAGGAGGAAAGGTGTGTGATGGTTGGGGGCTATTGAACTGGGAAACACCTCCCCTCCTGCTAGCACCCCTGCCCCGCTGGGTGCCACGACACTTGTCCGAACCTCAACTTAGGATCCAGACTGGCCCCATCTCTTCCAACCTCTTCCTCGTCCCTTGTCTGCCCCTCCCTCCCACTCACCCCCAGTCATCCTCATCGGGGCAGTGTAGTGCTGGGGGGTCGCTGACCTCTGCAGGGCTGGGCTTGTCCCCTCTTTCCCCTCAGAATACCGGGTTCGGTAATACAAGAAGGAACAGAGAGGAGCCCTTGATCCCTCTCCGCTCTCCCTCAGACCCCTAAAGGCTCTCTAGACAGGCCATCGTCCCTGAAGATAAAGCAGGACCTGTTCTGAGGGGAATCCCTAGAGGATGGCTCAGGGCCCTGAGAAGGGAACTAGTGGCCTGGACAAGCTATGCACCCTCTGGTCACGTGGTTCGTGAGGCCCCTGGATGGCAAGGGCCCAGTCCCTGGAGTATCAGCGATGGTGCTGGCCCTCGGGGCTCCCATGGAAACAGAGGCATCTGCATCCCAGCGGTTCATGTTTTCACTGACAGTCTTTAGTCACTGGGAATGGTTTCACCTTTTTCTAATTCACAACCTGAGGCACTCAATCTGACAGTCAGTATGCCAAATGTAACTTTTTCTTCTTATCTTTGTGAAATGCTTACTATACATAAGACACTACACAAAGCGCTGAATTAGTTTTAAGCTAATTAGGTTGGACAGAGCCCATGTCCCCCGTGGGGCTCACATCTCAATCTCCATTTTACAGATGAGGAAACTGAGGCACGGAGACGTTAAGCGACCTTGCCTAATGTCACATGGCAGACATACGATGGAACCGGGATCAGAACCCATGGGCATTTGAATCCCAGGCCGTGCTCTACCCACTAGGCGATGCTGCTTCTTCTGACTTGTCCTGATTGTAAATCCGTTGAAGCTCTGTTCATACTGACTATGTAAACTGTATTCTTGAATCAAGGGTTCATCCACTTTCTTATCTTTCTCTTCCCTCCTTCCCACTCTGCGTAATTTATTCTGTGTCTCTCTCCCCTATTAGATCACAATCTGGAGAATAGGAACAATGTAATTTTATCTCTTTTCAACTCTCCTGAGAGCTTAGTACAGTGCTTTGCACCCAGGATATGGTCAAAAAACACCACTAGTAATAATAATTGTAATAGGTATGGTTCTTGTATACTGCTTACTATGTGCCAAGCACTATTTTATGTGCTGGAGTAGATACAAGGTAATCAGGTTGGACACAGTCCCTGTCCCACATGGGCCTTACAGCCTCAATATCCATTTTGCAGATGAGGTAACTGAGGCACAGATAATTGAAGTGACATGCCCAGCTTCACAGGGCAGACAAGTAGCTGAACCGGGATTATAACCCGCGACCTCTGACTCCCAAGCCTGTGCTCTGGACGGATGGATGGATACATGAATGTTTGGAAGATTTGGATGGATGGAAGGAAGGAAAGATGGATTGACAAGAAAGGAGGGATTTTACAAGACAGGTGGATGGTTATCCTTTCTTCCCTTCTCCCATACCACCTCCCATTTTCCAACTTTTATTCCCACCCCCAGAGTCATGCTAAAGAGCAGATCATTATACTTTCATAGACATTGCTAATGATGATAACATTATTGTATATTTAAGGGGTTGTGTCCCTAAACCGTTTCGCTTGCTGGAGTAGAAACAAAAAAATCAATTCAGACAATTTCTTCCGCACAAGAGCTCAAACTGTAAGAGAAAGAGAGATCCTAGGGATGTTAAATCACTGTCCCTAGGTTACAGAGGAAGCCAGTAGCAGAACCGGCATCAGAACTCAAGTCTCATTCAATCAATCAATCATATTGATTAAGCAATTGCTCTGGGCCCAGCACTTTACTAAGCACCTGGAAAAGTTCAATATAACAACGTTGGTAGACACTTCCCTGTCCACAGTGATCTAACAGTCTGTTGCGATTCCAATTCCTGTAGGCCATGGTGAAAACAAATATGGTATTTGTTAAGCACTTGCTATGTGCCAAGCACTGTTCTAAGCACTGGGGTAGATACAAGATAATCGGGATATCCTAAATAGGGTTCACAGTTTTAATCCCCACTTCACAGATGAGGTGACTGATGCAGAAGTTAAGTGGCTCGCTCAAGGTCACACAAAAGACAATTGGCAGAGCAGGGATTAGAACTGCCCCCAAACAGGATTTACTGACTAAGCACTTGTGAGAGTTGAATTTAACAGAGATGTTAAAATCATTCCCTGTCCACAATGATCTCACAGTCTAAAGGGTCTCCCCTTGGTTTAGGCAGTGATGCTTCCCCAAAACTGGATTGTCAGTCCTACTTCAGTCTTAGCCTCCTCCCTCCCAAACTTTGGCAATTCATTGAAGTCCAGCATTTTATGTGAACCCTGTAGGACAGCTATGTATCTGTCGAAGGGCAATACCTTGGTTAAGTGGTGGTGTGAGACTATTTGCTAAAGAAAGGAGATATTTTGTCCCAGAGAGGAGGCTGGATGCAGGACCTTTTTAGGATCCTACCTATGGCAAACTTCGCGTCCCGGTTCCTCAGGCTATAGATGAGGGGGTTCAGGAAGGGAGGCACCACCGTGTTGAACACGGACACCAGCAGGTCCAGTACTGAGGGGGGTTCCCAGGGTGGATTCAGGAAAGCACAGGAATAAGTCATGACAAAGAGAATGATGACGCCGAGGTAAGGCAGGCAGATGGAGAAGGCTTTGCCCCGGCCCTCGACGGCCAACATCCTCAGCATGGCCCAGAAGATGCGCACGTACGAGAAAATGATGAGAATAAAGCAGACGATACCTAACGCTATCCAGGCAGTGATGTTCACGTCGATGGCGAAGTGGTACTCAGAGCAGGTGACCTTCAGTAGGGAGGGAACGTCAAAGAAAAATTGTTGGACGACGTTGGACCGGCAGAAGGACAGGTAGAAGGTCGAAGCTGAAAGCAAGACTCCAAACAGGCCCCCACTGAGATTCGAGGCGGCCGCTATCTTCCCACAGGACACTCTGTTCATGATGACCTCGTAGCACATAGGGAGGCAGATGGCAGCGTAGTGGACATAGGACATCACCGTGAGGACAAAATATTGTGCAGCTGCAAAGAAAACCACCAAGAAGACTTGTGTGAAACAGCCCAGGAAGGAGATGGGTCTACAGGGAATTGTGGATAGATTGAAGAATAGTGATGGAGATGTAGGACATGTCGAGAACGGACAAAGTCCTGAGGAGGAAGTACATGGGGGTGTGAAGGCGCCGGTCGAGGGCGGTGATGGCGACGATGAGGAGATTCCCCGCCTGGGCCGCCAGGTAAACCAGACGTAACAGCGTCACATGGACCCGCTGAAGCTCCCGGATCTCCGAGAATCCCAGCAGGAGGAATTCCCTCACCGTAGAGACGTTGGAAATGTCCTGAAAGATGTCCGTTGGCATCATGATAGGACCAGATTTCAGGCAGGGATTAAAAACATTCAGGGAGAAATTCACATCGCAGGATATTGCCCTTGTTCGGGGATGAACCACAGTAATTCCATTAATAAATCAATGGTATTTATTGAGGGCTTACTGTGTGCAGAGCACTGTACTAAGCACTTGGGAGAGTCCAGTACAACAGAGTTGGTATAAACGTGCCCTACCCACAACCAAATTGCAGTCTAGAAGGAGAACCTTACCTGGTCATCTTGTCCTGCATCCCGTCTTAATTCAGGACAAACGGAAAACGTTCCATTTTGATGATGTCTATTTTATTCTGAAACGTCAGCTGAGATTGTATCCAGTGTTCTGCAAACAGTCAGTGCTCAATACGTTCCACTGATTGATTTGGGCTTATAAAAATCTAGAATGCAAGGGTTGTGAAATCACAAAACTGTGTGTTTAAAGAAGGCTGGTGCTGTAAAATTCACTTTATCAGACAATACACGCACAAGCCATTTCTTCCTGCAACACAGTACACTGCATCCAAACAGGCTTGTAGCATAGAATGGACGTTTGCAAATTCTCAGACGGCTTCCTAGCCAAGACAAGTTCAAGCAAAAGCAGGAATTATGGCAAAACTGAGTCTAGAAATACGCTCTTATTATCAGGATTTTTTATGGTATTTGTTAAAGGCTTACTATGTGCCGGGCACTGTACTAAACACTGGAGGGATGCAAGCAAATCGGGTTGGACACAGTCCCTTTCCCACACGGGGCTCACAGTTTAAATCGGGTTGGACACAGTCCCTTTCCCACAAGGGGCTCACAGTTTAAATCCCCATTTTATGGATGAGGTGACTGAGGCACAAAGAAGTTAAGTGCGTTGCCCAATGTCACACATCAGATAAGCGGCAGAACTGGGATTAGAACCCTGGTCCTCTAGACTCATTCATTCATTCATTCAATCGCATTTATTGAGAGCTTACTGTGTGCAGAGCACTGTACTAAGCGCTTGGGAAGTACAAGAACAAGTACAAGTACAAGACTCCTGGGCCGATGTTCTCTTCACTAGGCGGCACTGCTTCTAATTTAGAGAAATTATGACTCTGACCCTGGTCATCCCACTTTCCTATTGAAATTTCCGTCACCGTTCCCCTGCTCCTCTCCGGAGTGACCGGGCCTGTCCTGGGCTAGTGAGCATCGACCTCTTCTTCGAGAGAGGCTCAATCTACCTGGTCGGTCCTGGACGCTCGTGGCGGTGACTGGAAGGTCTGGGTGAGGGGTGAGAGCTGTCAACATCCCCTCTTCCTCTTTCGGCTTCCTGGCTGGCTGCGCCATCCCCTCAGACAACGGCCGGGTTAATACCTCGGGGATTCCCCGTGGAAGCACGGGTCGGGACTTCTCTGAAACAGCCGACTGTCTCTGAATCTTTTGAAGGCCAGGATTGTGGGCTCTCTGTGGTCTCGGCCCTCACAACCTCACAACCTCACAATGACTGCCCATTCCCAAGTGGTTCCCACACTGGGAATCCTTCCTATGAAACAATCAACAGACTAATCATCATTCCCTTTCTGTGATTAATAATAGCATTCTGGTTAAGCTCTGAGGTTTGGAGCTTCATCCCATGCCAGGGATTGGGAACATCTGAAATCAGCAGCAATCCATTTTTGACCGTCCCCTTTAGACTGTAAACTCATCATGGTTAGGGAATGTGGCTACCAACCAATTTATATTGTTATATCATACTCTCCCAAGTGCTTAGTACCAACATGTGTACATAGTAAGCTCTCAGTAACTATTAACGATCGACTGATATGCATCATTTTTCCCTACTGAATTCCTATCTGTATTCTCTATTGCTCCCAAGCTCCCCATCTCACTGTGCCTCATTCTCAACTCCCCCAACTTAGACCCCTACCTCACCACATTTCCCCCGCTTGAAATTCCCTCTCCGTTCATATCCACCAGACCACAGGGCTTCCCATCTTGAAACCTCCTTCTTGAAACTCTATTAAATCCACAGGACCTTCCCTGATTATTTTGTTTCATAATGATACGTGGTAAGCGTTTACTATTTTCCAGGGACCATTGTAAGCACTGAGGTGCGTACAAACTAGTCAGCTTGGACACAGCCCCTCTCCCGCATAGGACTTCCAGTCTTAATCCCCATTTTATAAATGACGTAGTTGAGGCAAGAAGTGAAACGACTTGCCCAAGGTCACATGGCAGACAAGCAGTGGAGCCAGAATTAGGATCCAGGTGTCCTGATTCCCAGGTCCAAGCTCTGTCAACTGGGCTATGCAGCTTCCCTGTGCTTCCCTGTCTCAAAGTGCTTACTTGGCTCGGTCTGGGCCTGTGTAAAAAGCCCTCCACCCCATGTTTAATAATAATAATAATAACAATAATAATAATTGTGGTATTTGACAAGCGTTTATCATGTGACAGGCACAGTCCTAAGCCCTAGAGTGCATACAAGCAAATGGGGTCAGACAAGTCCCTGCCCCAAATGGGGCTCACAGTCTCAATCCCATTTTACAGATGAGGGAACTGAGCCCCAGGGAAATTAACAGACTTGCCCAAGGTCACACAACAGAAAGGTAGCAAAGCCGAGATTAGAACCCAGGTCATTCTGACTCCCAGGTCCATGTTCTATCGACTAGGCCACGCTGCTTCTCTGAGTTTCATCTTATTCATGACCTCCAACAATCAGTCGGTCAGTCAATAGGTTGTAGTTTCTGACATCTTCTGATTGAAAATCTAGAGAGAACAAGAAATGACTCTAAATCCATCCTAAAACCCCCCTCGGGCTGGCTTGGGGGCTTAACCCAGAGAAGCATCTTAAGAAGCAGCTTAGTTTAGTGGCAATAGCCCGGGATTGGGAACCAGAGGACATGAGTTGTAATCCTGGCTCTACCACCTTTCTGCTGTGTGACCTTGGGCAAGTCACTGAACTCCTCTGGGCCTCAGTTGCCTCATCTGGAAATTGAGGATTAAGACTGTGAACCTCAAGATGGACAACCTGATTACGTTATATTTACCCCAACGCTTAGAACAGTGCTTGACACATAATAACTAATTAACAGATACCACTTCTATTATTATTATGGATGGATGGATATATTGATGGATGGATGGGTGGGTCGATGGATGGATGGATGGATGGATGGATGGATGGATGGACAGACAGAAGGGTGAACAGACAGATGGACGGATGGATGGTCTTACGGATGCATGGATGATTAAACGAATGAATTAGAGGCAAGGATTTGATTAGTCAGATCTGTGAACCTCAAGACTGTGAACCACAAGATGGACAGCCTGATTACGTTCTATCTACCCCAGCGCTTAGAACAGTGCTTGACACATAGTAACTGATTAACAACTACCATTATTATTATTATTATTATTACTATTATTATTACTATTATTATTATGGATGGATGGATATATTGATGGATGGGTGGGTGGATGGATGGATGGATTGACAGACAGAAGCGTGAGCAGACAGATGGACGGATGGATGGTCGTACGGATGCATGGATGGTTGAACGAATGAATTAGAAGCAAGAATTTGATCAGTCCAATTAATTAATTTATTTATTCAATCGTATTTATTGAGAACTTGATGTGTGCAGAGCACTGTACTAAGTGCTTGGGAAGTACGATTTAACAACAAAAGGGGACAATCCCTGCCCAGAACTGGTGGGGGCGGGGGGAGACAGGGGAGTCTAGAAGGGGGAGACAGGCATCAAAACAAGTAAACAGGCAGTCAAATGTGGGGGACAGGTTCCATGATTGTGTCCCCCCTCCCTTATAATCACCATCCAATTTTCTGATTTTCATAACTACCAAGAGTGATCTTAAAATTCGTAGAATTACTGTTATTATCAGTACTAGTACCAACATTATCTTTATTGAATCGTTAAGAATTTACTTGCAAAAGACTGCCAATTGCTGGAGTAGAAACAAACTAATAGGATCAGACACGTTTCCTGACCCACAAGGGCTCAGATTGTAAGAGAAATATAGAGCACATATTGAACGCCGATTTTACAGAGAGAATAAACGAGGTTACGTGGTTGGACCCAGGTCATACAGCAGGCCGGTGGCAGAACCGGGAAGACCTTCCCAAGTGTTTAGTACAGTACTCTGCGCACAGTAAGTACTCAATAAATACGATTGAATGAATGAATGTCATAACTCCCAAACACATGCTAATTCCACTAAGTCATGATGCCGCCCAGTCACTTGTCATTCATTCATTCATTCACTCAATCATATTTATTGAGTGCTTACCGTGTGCAGAGCACTGTACTAAGCTCTTGGAGAGTACAGTACAGAATAAAGAGAGGCAATCCCTGCCCACACCGGGCTAACAGTCACATACGTCTTATCAACCTCTGCCCCAGACATTGACAAATCCTTAGACGCTGTACTTTCTCTTTGGACAGCTCTTTATATGGATACCCCCACGGTCAGAACTCACCTTTCCCTTCTCTCCTTCCTCCTCTATGTAATTTATTATTTGTCTATCTCCCCCATTAGATGACAATCTCCTGGAGAGCAGGAATTATGCAGGTTATTTCTTTTCAACTCTACTGAGAGTTTGCTAAAGTGCTTTGTGCCCAGAATGTGGTCAATAAATGACACTGATAATAATAATCATAATAATAGTAGTCTTTCTTAAGAGCTTAATATGTACCAAGCACAGTTCTAAGTGCTGTCATAGATACAAGGTAATCAGGCTGGACACAGTCTCTGTCACAAATGGGGCTCACAGTGTCACTCCCCACTTTACATATGAGGTAACTGAGGCACAGAGAAGTGAAGTGATTTACCAAAGGTCACATCATCATCATCATCATCAATCGTATTTATTGAGCGCTTAGTGTGTGCAGAGCACTGTACTAAGGCCTTGGGAAGTACAAGTTGGCAACATATAGAGACAGTCCCTACCCAGCAGTGGGCTCACAGTCTAAAAGGGGGAGACAGAGAACAAAACCAAACATACTAACAAAATAAAATAAATAGAATAGATATGTACAAGTAAAATAAATAAATAAATAAATAGAGTAATAAATATGTACAAACATATATACATATATACAGGTGCTGTGTGGAAGGGAAGGAGGTAAGATGGGGGGATGGAGACGGGGGTCGAGGGGGAGAGGAAGGAAGGGGCTCAGTCTGGGAAGGCCTCCTGGAGGAGGTGAGCTCTCAGAAGGGCCTTGAAGGGAGGAAGAGAGCTAGCTTGGCGGATGGGCAGAGGGAGGGCATTCCAGGCCGGGGGGATGACGTGGGCCGGGGGTCGATGGCGGGACAGGCGAGAAAGAGGTACGGTGAGGAGATTAGCAGCAGAGGAGCGGAGGGTACGGGTTGGGCTGTAGAAGGAGAGAAGGGAGGTGAGGTAGGAGGGGGCGAGGTGATGGAGAGCCTTGAAGCCCAGGGTGAGGAGTTTCTGCCTGATGCGCAGATTGATTGGTAGCTACTGGAGATTTTTGAGGAGGGGAATAATATGCCCAGAACGTTTCTGGACAAAGATAATCCGGGCAGCAGCATGAAGTATGGATTGAAGTGGGGAGAGACACGAGGGATGGGAGATCAGAGAGAAGGCTGATGCAGTAGTCCAGACGGGATAGGATGAGAGCTTGAATGAGTAGGTAGCAGTATGGATGGAGAGGAAAGGGCGGATCTTAGCAATGTTGTGGAGCTGAGACCGGCAGGTTTTGGTGACGGCTTGGATGTGAGGGGTGAATGAGAGAGCGGAGTCGAGGATGACACCAAGGTTGTGGGCTTGTGAGACGGAAAGGATGGTAGTGCCGTCAACAGAGATGGGAAAGTCAGGGAGAGGGCCAGGTTTGGGAGGGAAGACAAGGAGTTCAGTTTTCGACATGTTGAGCTTTAGGTGGCGGGCAGACATCCAGATGGAGATGTCCTGAAGGCAGGAGGAGATGCGAGCCTGGAGAGAGGGGGAGCGAGCAGGGGCAGAGATGTAGATCTGGGTGTCATCAGCGTAGAGATGATAGCTGAAGCCATGGGAGCGAATGAGGTCACCAAGGGAGTGCGTGTAGATCGAGAACAGAAGGGGACCAAGCACTGAACCTTGGGGAACCCCCACAGTAAGAGGGTGGGAGGGGGAAGAGAAGCCTGCAAAAGAGACTGTGAATGAAAGACCGGAGAGGTAAGACGAGAACCAGGAGAGGACGGAGTCTGTGACGCCAAGGTCAGATAGCGTGTTGAGGAGAAGGGGGTGGTCCACAGTGTCGAAGGCCGCTGAGAGGTCGAGGAGGATTAGGACAGAGTATGAGCCGTTGGATTTGGCAAGCAGCAGGTCATTGGTGACCTTCGAGAGGGCAGTTTCCGTGGAATGAAGGGGACGGAAGCCAGACTGGAGGGGGTCGAGGAGAGAGTTGTTGTTGAGGGATTCTAGGCAGAGAGTGTAGACAATTCGTTCAAGGAGTTTGGAAAGGAATGGTAGGAGGGATATGGGGCAATAACTAGAAGGTGAGGTGGGGTCAGGAGAGGGTTTTTTTAGGATGGGAGAGACATGGGCATGTTTGAAGGCAGAGGGGAAGGAACCAGAGGAGATTGAGAGGTTGAAGATGGAAGTTAAGGAGGGGAGAAGGGATGGAGCGCGAGATTTCATGAGATGAGAGGGAATGGGATCCGAAGCACAGGTGGCCGGAGTAGCACTTGAGAGGAGGGAGGAGAGCTCCTCTGAGGATCCTGCTGGGAAGGATGGGAGAGTAGCAGAGAGTGTTGAGAGCCTGGGGGTTGGAGAAGTGGGGGAAGAGACTTTGGGGAGGTCGGACCTGATGAATTTAATTTTGTTAATGAAGTAGGAGGCCAGATCGTTGGGGGTGAGGGAAGGAGGAGGGGGAGGAACCTGAGGCATGAGAAGGGAGTTGAATGTACGGAAGAGCTGGCGGGGGTGATGGCCATGGGTGTCAATAAGGAAGGAGAAATAGTTTTGTCTGGCAGAAGAGAGGGCTGAGCTAAGGCAAGAAAGGATAAACCTGAAGTGAACGAGGTTGGCATGGTGTTTAGACTTTCGCCAGCAGCGTTCGGCAGCTCGAGCATTAGAGCGAAGGAGGCGGACAGGGGCAGTGATCCAGGGCTGTGGGTTAGTGGTACGAGAGCAGCGAAGGGAAAGGGGAGCGAGTAAGTCTAGCTGAGTAGAAAGGGTAGGGTTGACAGCAGTAATCTGATCATCAAGACTGGGTAGAGAGGAGAGGGCGGCGAGGCGGGGTGTGAGGCGCTCCGAAAGATGGGTGGGGTCCAGAGAGCGGAGATCTCTCTGAGGGAGTAATACGGATTTACAGGGGAAAGGAGTGTGAATGAGGAGGCAGGTGAGAAGATTATGATCAGAGAGAGGGATTTCAGAGTTGGTGAGGGTGGACACAGTGTAGCGGTAGGAGGTGATGAGGTCGAGGGTATCACCAAGTTGGTGAGTGGGTGAGGTGGGGTGGAGGAAGAGTTTGGCAGCGTCAAGGAGAGATAGAAGGCGGGCGGTAGAGGAGTCGTTAGGGATATCCACGTGGATATTGAATTCTCCGAGGATCCGAATGGGCATGGAGAAGGAGAGAAGGAAGGTTAGGAAGGGGTCAAAGTCTTTAAAGAAGTTGGAAGTGGGGCCGGGAGGGCGGTAGATGACGGCTACAAGAATCTGGAGGGGGTGGTAGAGGCGAATAATGTGGGCTTCAAAGGAAGGGAAGGAAAGGGAAGGGGGAGGAGGGATAGTGTGAAAGCGACATTGGGGGGCGAGAAGGAAACCGACACCTCCTCCTTTTCCGGTGAGTCTGGGGGAGTGGGAGAAGAAGAGGCCTGCTCTGCAGAGAGCAGCAGAAGAGACCGTGTCGTCTGGAGACAGCCATGTTTCAGTTAGTGCGAGGAGCATTAGAGAGCTGGAAAGGAAAAGGTCCAGGATGAAAGGGATCTTACGTAAAACGGAGCGGCGTTTCCAGAGGCCACACTTGGCAGCAGCTGTCGAGGGAGGGGAGGGAGGGGTAAGGGTGCGAGGGGTGGGGAGGGTTTGGATTGGGATGAGTTGGCGGGGGCCTGGGCGGGGAGAGTGGGAAGTGGGGTGGCGATGGGAAAGGAGAACTGGGATGGGGTGGGACATCTGACCGTCTGGGAATCTCGGAATGCCCGGTGGGGCTCACTGTCTTAATTCCCATTTGACAGATGAGGTAACAGAGTCAAAAAGAAGTGAAGTGACTTGCCCGAAGTCAAACAGCTGACAAGTGGTGGAGTTGGGATTAGAACACACAACGTCTGATTCCCACGCCCGTGCTCTTACCACTAATCCAGGCTGTTTCTCATCCACATTATCCATTGTTCTATTCTTTTCTACTCCGATTGTAGATGACATTTTGCCTATCTAGCCTATTAGATTGAGAAGTTTTTGAGGGCAGAGATCA
>NW_024045033.1:0-33510 GCF_015852505.1 Tachyglossus aculeatus
GAAGGAAGCCGGCCAACTGCAACACTGAAGTTCCACTGCCTCCTCTCTGTCCTCTTCCACGTAATGGACCAGCACCTTACAGTGAGCAAAGTGCGTCTTCCCCACCTTCTGCAGTCCCTGCCCATTTTGGGTATCTGGTCCTCGCCTCCCTCTCCCTCTGACACCTCCCCTCCCCCCGCAACCTCCATTCTTGTTCTCCACTTCCAGAAGTCCTTCTGGAAGGCCTGCATATCTTCTTCAATATACACCATCAACATCGGTCTGGATAATCTGTGGCTCTTCGGCGAAGACTTGGAATTCCTTTCCCAGGGTGAGTCCCAGTCTTAGTCTGTCTGTCTGTCTTTCTGTCTGTCTGTATCTCTCTCCCTCTCTCTCTCCCTCTCCCTCTCTCTCCCTCTCTCTCTCTCTCTCTCTCTCTCGCTTTGTTTTGTGCTTCCTCCTCTGTCTTCCTTTCCTTCCTTCCTATCCTTCTGAACCTTCCCGGCCCCCGACCCCCGACCCGGCTGTGCCATAACCCAGAGAGGGCCACTGCCCCTGGGTCCGTGGCATCGGCTGCCCTTCACAATAACGTCACCCCCGCAACGAGCCACAGGGCTTCCCCCGTACCCGGGCGCAGCTTTCCTTCTGCCGGCGCTGCCCTCGCTCCCTACACTCCCCCGGCAGACGTCTCTCCCCAGGTTGTCCCTGCCCTGGGGTCCCCAGCCCCCGCCGTGTTGCCAGAAGCTCCCCACCCATCTCTTGCCCCTCTCAAACACTCCAACGGGTGTCTCTCCTCAAGAGAGAACCCAGGTGCGGACGGCCGTTTCCACAGCTCCCATATAGCGTGGGGAATCTGCTGCGCTTCCTCAGCTCGTCACCCCAGCGGCGACCCACGGCGCTCCCCCACCCTCCGCCCTGTACTGCGTCTCTCCATCTGCCAGCGCTGCCCCTGCCCCGGAGATCTCAGTATCCCTGTTGTCTCTGCCCTAGGGTCCCCAGCCCCCGCCAGGGTGCCAGCAGCCCCCCTACCCATCTCCTGCCCCTCCTACACACTGCACCGGGGATTTCTCCTCAGGAGAGAACCCAGGTGCGGGTGGCAGCCCTGGAGCTGCTGTCATCAGTAGACAGCAGCTGTGTGATGGTGAGGAAAGCCGGCCTCCATCAGAAGCTGATCTGCTCCCTCCTCCCCGTCCTCTTCTGCCTGACGGGAGAGCACCCAATAGTGGTCAAAGTGAGTCTCCTCAACCCTCCACAGTGCCCATCCTCTCTGGGACCCAGGTCCTGGGCTCTGCCGCCCTCTGGCACCCACTCCTCGGGCTCTCCGTTTCCAGAAAGCCAGACATACATTCTTCTAGTTGTCCCAGAATGTCAGCTGGAGGCACTCCAAAGCAGTCGGGTGGATGTTGAGCTGGGAAGAGAGGGAGAGCACGGTCTACGGTACCATCTGTGAGGCCTTGGTGAGTACGTCTGGGATGTGTGGGGGGTGGGTGGGGGCGTCTCTGGGTCTGGGGTGGGAATTGTGGGTGCGGATCCCTCCTGGGGGACACATGGGTGGGATACCTTGGGTAATTACTGTTTGCAGAGCACTGTACTTAGTACCTCAGAGAGTACAGTTGAACAGTTGGTGGACACGTTCCCGGCCTGCAATGACCTTAGAATCTAGAGGGGGTGATTTGCGAAAGGGACCAGGAGGAGGTTAAAAGCCCAGTGCCCTGGGGTGGAACTAGGAGTTGGAGAGTTGGGGTGCATCCGTAAGGACGTTGGGGGTGGACTGGCGTCTCTCACTCTCCTTCTCTTTCTCCCCAGATGGAGAGCTCTGAGTATAGCCATCCCATTTTCTCTTCCCAAGCTCTAGCGTATACCAACTGCCCTCAGCCAGATGTGAAATTTGTGGCCATTGTCTTCCTTAGTAAGTGGGGAGAGGAGGGCGCTCGGGAAAGAAAAAAGAAGCAAACAAAAAACTGCAAAATATGCCTCATGATCAGGCCCGGCCCCTTTTCTTAGACGGATCCAAAAGGAGTCGTCTCTTGGCTCCTCCTCCCTGCCTCCGTGGAATGGACATGGAAACCGATCGTCTGTAGTCCTTCCGGGAACCGGTTGGACGGATGGATGGGCAAACAAACGAGAAAATAATGGCTCGTTTCCTTTCCCCTCAGTACACAACATCACCATCATTCTAGAAAGCCCGCTGCTCTCCATTGAGGACTTGGGAATCCTTTTCCAGAGAGAGCCTCAAATACAGATACCATCTCTCTCTCTCTCTCTCTCTCTCTCTCTCTCTCTCTCTCTCTCTCTCTCTCTCTCTCTCTCTCTCTCTCTGCCCTACATCTCACGTGCTCTTTAATACCACCTTTTCAGAAATTCAAACTCTAGAAAACGACTTCTCGACCAAGAATCGCAGATTCCTGAGATCCTACAATAGGAGACTGGCAGAAAACGATGGCCAGTTCTTCTTCTGAGGGCTCCCATCCCGTGGGAGAAGAAGAAGCCTAGGAGAGCGAGGTGGCAACAGAACTGTCTTGGGGCTCCAGGTCTGAGGCAATGGGGGCTGTCTTGGGACGTGGCATAGGTTCAGGTCTCAGAAGAATTGAGAGGATTCCGGCCCCAGACAGCCATGTGAGAGAAGCAGGTTCAGGGGGCCCGGCCCGCTCCTTCATCCCCCATTTTTGCTCTGGCCTCCAGCGGGAGGAAGGAGGTCAGGCGTGGGGTGGACTCTAACCACAGGACTCGGGGACGGGGGGAACTGGACCGCGCCAGTGTCAAAACCCTACCTCCTTTCCAGGTTGGGACCGCCTTTCCTTCAGCCAGCGGGGTCGGTGACATTGGAGCGCCATTCGAGTCTGGGGGTGGGTTGGGGAGGGGGAGACACGCCTACCAGGGTAGAGCTTGGATAGTTTTAAGTGCTGGGCTTGGGCACACCTCTGGTGAGGCATGGGTGCCCCAGGAGGGGGTTGGAATGGCATTCATCCATCCAATCGTATTTATTGAGCACTTACTGTGTGCAGAGCACTGTAATAAGCGCTTGGGAATGGCACTTGGATTGGGGCCACAACTGAGTTCCAGCCTGTCCATTTGATGTCACCGGAGGAGGAGGAAACCCAGGATCAAGTGGGCGAGGACGGCTAATAACTGGTGGAAGAGGAGGGCCAGGACCAGGCAGAGGAGGCCAAGGAAGAGCCGAAGGAGGAGGACCAGAGCAGGGGGAAGGTGAGGGTCAGGACCGTGGGAGGAGGAGGGCACGGAATAGACGGAGGTGGAGGAGGGCCAGGACAAGGGGGAGGAGGGATGCCAGTGCAAGGCGGATGACGAGGGTCAGGACCAGGTGGAGAAAGAGACCTAGGACCAGGGATTGGAGGAAGGCTAGGATCAGGTGCAGGACGAAGACCAGGGCAAGGTAGAGGATGAGGGCCGGGACCAGAAGGAGGAGGGAGGTCATAGTCAGGCACAGCAGGAGGACCAAGACCAGGGCGAGGAGGTTGTCCAGTACCAGGTGGAGTAGGTGGGCCAAGACCAGAGAGAGGTGGAGGATCAGGACTAGATGTAGGAGCAGGGCCATGACCAGGTAGAGTACAAGGTCCAGGACCAGATGGAGGAGGGGGACCAGGCCCCGACAAAGGAGGAGGAGGGCCAGGACCAGGAGGAGGAGGAGAGCCCAAGATCAGGGAGAGACGGAGGGTCCGGACTAGGCAGAAGAGCAGGGTCATGACCCGTTAGAGGAGGAGGACCAGGACCAGTCAGAGGAGATAGATCAGTACCATGGGACAGAGGTGGGCTAGGACCAGGAGGAGGAGGAGGGCCAAAACCTGACAGAGTAGTATGAAATCGAGCTGCGGTAGTTCATCCAGAAAGCGAGTGGACAGATGAATGGAAAAACAAGGGAGAAATTGATGGTTCGTTTCCTTCCCCCTCAGTATACACCATCACCATCAATCTAGAAGCTGAGCAGGGAAGAGAGGGAAAGTCCCTTCTTTTGACTGGTACTGAGAGGAGGCCCCTCTTAGTGCTCCTCCTCCAGAGTAATCGTCCGGAAAGAGGATAGATGGATGGATGATGAAAATAGAAAATAACGGCATGTTTCCTGTCCCCTTGCCATTACCATCAGTCTCGAAAATCTGTGGTTCTCTGAGCAAGACTTGAAATTCCTTTCACAGAGTGAATCCCAACCGTAGACTCCTCTCTCTCTCTCTCTCTCTCTCTCTCTCTCTCTCTCTCTCTCTCTCTCTCTCTCTCTCTCTCTCTCTCTCTCTCTCTCTCTCCCCCGTCTCTATGCCTTCTCGGTTCTATGCTTCCTTTTCCATATTCCTTTCCTCCTTTACTCTCCTCTCCGAATGCTTTCCCGCTGGGCCTCTAGCGGCTATTTCTGATATTAAAAAAAAAGCTGCGGGCCCCTGCAGCCAGTGGCTTCTTCCCAGACCAGGAACTCTAGTCAATAAGTATGGCCATGTTACAAGGGTTTCCCGCAGCAAAATGGACGCTGGTGGGGTACCATTTGTCTCTGCCTGTCTCCATTAGTCTATGCCAGTCTGTAAAAGTCTAGGTCTGCCTGTACTATTCTGTGGATGCATCAACTCCCTAGGAAAGATTGGCACTATTAATGTATCAATATCCACATGGTCTGTGCTATTCTTGGAGGGGCCTGTTTAATCTGTACTGAACCCACTGCCTCTGAGTTGAGTGAAAGGTGGGGACAATTAGAACGTACGTAGGAACCTGTCCCTGGGTGACGGGTGACAGATGTCCAAGATTCATTCATTCTTCCATTCATTCAATCGTATTTATTGAGCGCTTACTGTGTTCAGAGCACTGTACTAAGCGCTTGGGAAGTACAAGTTGGCAACATATAGAGACGGTCCCTACCCAACAGTAGGCTCACAGTCTAGAAGGGGGAGACAGAGAACAAAACAAAACATATTAACAAAATAAAATAGAATATGTACAAGTAAAATAAATAAGTAAATAGAGTAATAAATACGTACAAACATATATACAGGTGCTGTGGAGAAGGGAAGGAGGTAAGGTGGGGGGGTGGAGGGGGGACGAGGGGGAGAGGAAGGAAGGGGATCAGTCTGGGAAAGCCTCCTGGAGGAGGTGAGCTCTCAGTAGGGTCTTGAAGGGAGGAAGAGAGCTAGCTTGGCGGATGTGGAGAGGGAGGGCATTCCAGGCCAGGGAGATGACGTGGGCCGGGGGGTCGATGGCGGGACAGGCGAGAACGAGGCACGGTGAGGGGATTAGCGGCAGAGGAGCGGAGGGTGCGGGCTGGGCTGTAGAAGTAGAGAAGGGAGGTGAGGTAGGAGGGGGCGAGGTGATGGAGAGACTTGAGGCCGAGGGTGAGGAGTTTCTGCCTGATGCGTAGGTTGATTGGTAGCCACTGGAGATCTTTGAGGAGGGGAGTAACATGCCCAGAGCGTTTCTGGACAAAGATCATCCGGGCAGCGGCGTGAAGTATGGATTGAAGTGGGGAGAGACAGGAGGATGAGAGATCGGAGAGGAGGCTGATACAGTAATCCAGACGGGCTAGGATGAGAGCTTGAACGAGCAGGGTAGCGGTTTGGATTCAGAGGAAAGGGCGGATCTTGGCAATGTTGCAGAGGTGAGACCGTCAGGTTATGGTGACGGCTTGGATGTGAGGGATGAACGAGAGAGCGGATTCGAGGATGACACCAAGGTTGCGGGCTTGTGAGATGGGAAGGATGGTAGTGCCATCAACAGTGATGGGAAAGTCAGGGAGAGGGCAGGATTTGGGAGGGAATACAAGGAGTTCAGTCCTGGACATGTTGAGTTTTAGGTGGCGGGCAGACATCCAGATGGAGATGTCCTGAAGGCAGGAGGAGATGCGAGCCTGGAGGGAGGGAGAGAGAGAGCAGGGGCAGAGATGTAGATAAAGTCCTAGGGATCCAATAGGGTCCAAAAGTTTCTATTTTCAATGTGTCAGACCACATCCCGGAAGAAAATAGGAACGTGCCATCGATATTTAGGGAGAGGTTTTTTTTTTATCAGTTCTGAGGTTTATCCAGACTATGCTGCTTTTTCAGAGAATATTGGACAAGCACCAAACAAGTATGAGTACCACACTTTATTTAAAGGAACTCAGTTGTGCTCAAGAGAAACGTCTCCCAATTCTTCTCAGAATATGGGAGGGAATGAAACCTATTGCTACTACCAATCAGACAATCAATCAGTTACATTTGTTGCATGTTCCAGCCCACATATTCAATCCATAACTAAATCCTGTCAGTCCCACCTTCATAATATCGCTAAAATCTGCCCTTTCCTCTCCTCCAAACTGCCAGGATGTTAATACGATCAACCATCCTATCCCGCCTGGATTAGTGAATCGGCCTCCTTGCTGACCGCCGAGCCTCCTCTTTCTCCCCACTCCCGTCCACACTCCACTGTGCTGCCCGTGTCATTTTTCTGTGAAAACGATCAGAAAATGTTTCCCCACTCCTCAAACAGCTCCAGCGGTTGCCCATCCACCTCCACATCAAACAAAAACCCCTCACCATTAATAATAATAATAATAATGGCATTTATTAAGCACTTACTATGTGCAAAGTACTGTTCTAAGCGTTGGGGAGGTTACAAGACAATCAGTTTGTCCCACAGGGGGCTCACAGTCTTCATCCCCATTTTACAGATGAGGTAACTGAGGCCGAGAGAAGTTAAATGACTTGCCCAAAGTCACACAGCTGACAATTAGCGGAGCCTGGATTTGAACCCATGACCTCGGACTCCAAAGCCCGTGCTCTTTCCACTGAGCCACGCTGCATTGGCTCTAAAGCGCTCAATCACCTTGCCCCTCTTACCTCACCTCTCCTACTCCCACTTAACCCACACATTTCCCAAGTGCTTAGTACAGAGGTCAGCACAGAGTAAGTGCTTCGTAAATACGATTGAATGAATGCCCTCAAGGAGCTTGTAAGGACCACACATTTCTAAAAGAATCCTCCCTTCACGCCATGGCTCCCTCCACTTATCAACTCAGCGCTCTCCCAGCAAGCCTCTCCACACTCCTTGAGGCTAGTCTCTACCAATTCTCTGTTTGACCCCCTTCAATATGGCCTTAGTTCTCTACATTCCAGAGAAACCACCCTCTCTAAAGTCATAAATGATCTCCTTCTTGGGAAATCCAACAGCCCTACTTCATGCTAATCCTCCTCAACCACTCAGGTGCTCTGGCACAGTGGACCACTTCCTTCTTCTGGAAAAAATTACCCAACTTTCACTTCACGGACACTGACTCTCCTGGTTTTCCTCCTGTCCCTCTGGCCGCTCATTCTCAGTCTCTTTCGCAGCCTCCTCCTCTGCCTCACATTCCTCAGTTAGGGGGCCCCTTCTACTCTCCATCTACCCCAACTCCCTTGGAGAATTCTTTCATTCTTACAGCTTCATCTCCCATCTCTAGACAGATGACTCCTAAATCTCCCTTTCCAGCCCCTATTTCTCTTCCTCTCTGCAGTCTCTAATTTCCTCCTGACTTCAATTCTCTATTTGGATATCCTGCTGTCACCTCAAAGTTAACATGTCCAAGACAGAACTCCTTTTCTTCCCACCCATTCCCTGTCCTCCCCCTGACTTTCCCATCACTTTGGACAGCACCATCATCCTCCCAAATTCACAAACCCATAAGCATGGCACTATCCTCGATTCATCTCTCTCATTTAACCCACATTAAATTGTTAATTGAACTTTCTTTCATCCTGTCACCAAATCCCGTCAGTTCAGCCTTCATAACATCGCTAAAATCTTCTCCATCCAACCTACTCCCATCCTGATTCAAACACATATCATATCCCAGCTTGCTTCCTGCATCAGCTTCATCACTGACCTCCCTGCTTCCTGTATCTAATAATAATAGTAATGGTATTTATTAAGTGCTTACTATGTGCAAAGCACTTTTCTAAGCGCTGGGGAGGCTACAAGGTGATCAGGTCGTCCCACAGGGGGCTCACAGTTTTAATCCCCATTTTACAGATGAAGTAACGGAGGCACCGAGTAATTAAGTAACTTGTCTAAAGTCACACAACTAACAACTGGTGGAGCCGGAATATGAACCCATGACCTCTGATTCCAATGCTCGTGCTCTTTCCACTGAGCCACGCTGCTTCTCTACTGGAGTATCTCCCACTCCAGTCCATATTTTACTCTGATGATCAAATCATTTTTCTACAAAACCGTTCAGTCCATATCTCCCCTCTCCTTAAGCCCCTCCGGTAGTTCCCCCTCACCCCGAATCAAATAGAAATTCCTCACCCTCAGCTTGCTTTAAAGCCCTCAATAGATTCACCCCCTCCAACCTCACCTGACTGCTGACCTCCTACAACCCAGCCCACACACTCTGGTCATCTAATGCCAACCTACTCAGTGCACCTCGATAATGACAGCAATAATGAAAGCACTTACTATGTGCCGAGCACTGTTCTAAGTGCTGTGGGCCCATTGGGTAGAAAGAAATTTGGGATACCGTAGAACCAATACCATTCTGAGGGGGTGCAAGTGATTTTGAACCAGGTGGATGCATACTCTCTCCCTCACATATGTATGGTAGACCCAACCAATGACTGGGTCCACTATTAAGAGTTCATGAGAGATTTTACAGAAACCAAGGTCTAGAATCCCTGCATGATATCAATATCCCAATAGTTCAGCAGTTTCTCCAAGGGGTCGCTGTTTCTCATAACTTCATATGACTTCAGGGTTCTCTTCTGATGGCTCTGGAACCTGCTTACGGTGGGATGCATGGATCCAGGTGGTTTGTCCCCGACACTGTATCACAGTTCCTGTAGTTAGGAACACCTGATAAGGCCCCTACCACAGTGGCTCAAGGACATTCTTTCGTGTGAAGGAGTTAGCATCTATCCAGTCGCCTGGTTTGAGTCTATGGCTCTGCTTTGGGTCTGACATTGGCAGTGCTTGTTGTACTTGTGAATATAAGGCCTTAAGGAAGTCATTTACCAATTTACAATAGGCCAATAAGGCATCATTGGTAAGGGTTATATTCCATATTTTCCAGCCCACAGGAGGGGGTATAGAGAGGCACATAGGCTTCCCCATCAGACCGTCGTGAGGGCTCAAGCCTGTCTTTCGACTGGGCAGGTTTCCTAGACTGAAGAGAGTCAATGGAAGGCATTCTGGCCATTTCAATCTAGTGTCAGAGCATAGCTAATCCCTTTTTCAGTATCCTCTTGTACCGTCCTACCAGTACTGCAGACTGTGGGTCATAAGGGCAATGGAAATGCAGGTTTATGCCTAGTCCTATACAGATATCGCCAACTATTTGTCCAGTAAAATGTGTCCCACGGTCACTATTGATTCTGGTAGGCAAGCCAAATTACGGAATAAGTTCCTTTAAAGACAACTTTGCTACTGTCTTGCTAACTGCCTGTCGGCAGAGGAATAGCCTCAACCCTATGCATATCAATCAATCGATCAATCAATCAATCGTATTTATTGAGCGCTTACTGTGTGCAGAGCACTGTACTAAGCGCTTGGGAAGTACAAGTTGGCAACATATAGAGACAGTCCCTACCCAACAGTGGGCTCACAGTCTAGAAGGGGGAGACAGAGAACAAAACCAAACATACTAACAAAATAAAATAAATAGAATAGATATGTACAAGTAAAATAAATAAATAAATAAATAGAGTAATAAATATGTACAAACATATATACATATATACAGGTGCTGTGGGGAAGGGAACGAGGTAAGACGGAGGGGATGGAGAGGGGGAGGAGGGGGAGAGAAAAGAGGGGGCTCAGTCTGGGAAGGCCTCCTGGAGGAGATGAGCTCTCAGTAGGGCCTTGAAGGGAGGAAGAGAGCTAGCTTGGCGGATGGGCAGAGGGAGGGCATTCCAGGCCAGGGGGATGACGTGGGCCGGGGGTCGACGGTGGGACAGGCGAGAACGAGGTATGGTGAGGAGATTAGCGGCAGAGGAGTGGAGGGTGCGGGCTGAGTTGTAGAAGGAGAGAAGGGAGGTGAGGTAGGAGGGGGCGAGGTGATGGAGAGCCTTGAAGCCGAGGGTGAGGAGTTTCTGCCTGATGCGCAGATTAATTGGTAGCCACTGGAGATATATATATATACACCTGTATGTATGTTTGTACATATTTATTACTCTACTTGTACATGTTTCCTATTCTATTTATTTTATTTTGTTAATATGTTTTGTTTTGATATCTATCTCCCCCTTCTAGACTGTGATCCCGCTGTTGGGTAGGGACAGTCTCTATATGTTGCCAACTTGTACTTCCCAAGCGCTTAGTACAGTGCTCTGCACACAGTAAGCGCTCAATAAATGCGATTGAATGAATGAATGAATGAATGAACCCTTCTTGAACTTGTATCTATTAACACCACAAAAACCCACCTAGCTTCCCTATCTAGGGTGCGAAGCAGAGCCTCGTAATGGAGTCCACCACACCCTTTTTGTCTGAATGGGCATGACCATGTGCCATCCTGACAAGGAAAGACAACACAGCGCAGTGGGCAACAGGAAGGTGGTTGTGCCCCCCCCCCCCCAACACCTATAGTTCTGAAGGCGTTTGATAACTCTTAAGTGTTAAACAGGATTTTACCTTCCCCAGAGAGGCTGCTTTCTGGTGTGAAATGAAATCGTGGAGGGAAGGCCAGGGAGTAGAGGAGAGAGACACAAAAGTGGCGGCATCAGGAAATTGTGAGGAATGTCGAGCCGCCACTCGCGAAGCGGCATTCACGCGGGCATTACCCTTGGACACAAGATGAGAGGAGAAATGCACCACACATTTCACAACAGCAAGAGACACAGGTAGCAAGATGGCCTTTAAAAGGGATGCAGCAAGGAGCCCATTTCGGTTAAGAGTTCCCACATCCAAGAGGAAACCCCGTTGTTGATACGGGAAACCCAAATCATTCACAATCCCAGAGGCATACCGGGAGTCAGTACAATTTGTCACACTCTGTCCGGAGGCCAGATCGCAAGCACAAGTAAGAGAAACTAACTCAGCCACTTATGCGAAATAATGGGGGTTCCAAAACAGCAGACTCTGTTTGGAGTCTACATGGTCTGAGTGGTCCTTGACAATCCCAAAGGCAAAAGCCATCAACGGACAACAGTAGGTCAGAGATTTGCAAGGACTGGTCTTGAGAAGCTGGACGTGGTCTTATTATTCGGTTTACAACATAATCATGACGTTCCCCCTCATGTTTGGTTAGCAACAGGGGAGGCAGAATTTAGAGTGGAACGAAAAGCTTGATGGTTAAATTGGGGGAGCTCAGGAGGATAATTTAGTTGTTAGTCTGCTTAGCTGTTGAAAAGACCTGTGCGCCAGAACACGTGAAGCACAGCTGTGGCATGGGGAATGACGACTTGGAGCGGATGTCCCAGTACTAGGTCCTCAGAGGCTTCCACTGATTGTGTGGCTGCAGTTAACACACGAAGACACTACTGGAAGGCGGACACTACTAGGTAAAGGATGTACCTATAATAACCAAGGATATGGGTCGGTGGGAATTTCCACTTTTCTGGGTAAGCACAGCCTAGTGTAAACCCTCTCATTCCACACAGAACAAGGTGAATGGTCTAGTATAACTAGGTAATCCCAGAATTGGGGCCACAGAGAGGGTCTGCTTCAAATCTGCAAGAGAGGCTTCGGCCTCGGCCATCCACAGTAACTGCTCCTGGGGGCCAGTAGCGAAGGCCTGCAATGGCTTGGCCCTGTAAGTATAGGACGGGGTCCATTGGCAGCAGTAACCCTTCAACTCACAAAAAGACCGAGTTTATGCTGGGCTAGTAGGGCGGGGCACCTTCAAAAGGGCAGAAATATGATAAGGAGACCACAGAGCTAACTGCTCTGAGGTGCTGTAGCAATGTCCTGCTCTTGCTCGGGGAAAGTCGGTACTGACGTTTTAGAGGAAGGGCTTGTTGGGGGCTCTTAATTTACACGTAAAGGGGGCGGGGCGAGGACCGAGCCTACCCTGTTAGTATGGCTTGATCATAGAGAGGTAAAGCATCGAGAAGAGGACTCCAATCTGAATGTACCTTCTCCTTAATAGGTAGCACAAAGAAAAGTGATATCTCTTGATAAGGGCCAGGGGTAGCCATAGACTCCGTTCCAGGGTGCACCATAGTGAGCAACCAAATTTCCCTAGCAGGTCGAGTCCTAATAAATTCACTGGGCGGGTGGGGGTTAAGGATGAAGGGATGTTGTGTTACCAGCTCTCATAGCCTCATACCCAGTGGTTCAATAATGCCTGTAGTTAAAGAAACTTTAGCTTATCCAATAGTTCTAACAACGCTCCCTCATAATGGGGCACCTGGGAGAGCCGACCACTGAATGGTGGAGCGCGCAGCTCCAGCATCGAGTAAGAAGGGAAGGAAGGGTCGTTCTCGCTATGTTGAATTGAACTGCTGGGCCCCAAGGAGTCTGCGCTACCGGTATTTGGACAAAGGTGGAAAGTCCCTCACCTTGCCCCACATACTCTAATTTCCTGGTGCCACCTTTCTGGGAAAGCGTGATGGGGCATCTTTCTAGATTTTGTTGGGTTAAGGGGGCATTTATTCTTCCAATGACCTTCTTGGCTGCAGTAAAAATAAGGGTCCTTAGGGCCTTTTATCTATCTGAGGCGGGAGCCGAAGGCACACCGCATGAGATCATCTGCTGGGTCTGTTCAGAGCCTGAACTGTTCAGCCTTTTGTTTCTGGTTGGCGACACAGTGATTGGCTACTTTAGTAATTTCTCAAGGGATTCTTCCTGCCAGCCGCCTACGCAGTTTAACTTGAGTTGGAAGTGGATTTTCTGAGTTAGGCATGCCACAAAGGCAGCCCCCTAGACGATGTGGGGTCACAGTCCTAGCGTCTGGTATACCTGAATGCTGTTCAAAAATTTTCCATAGTCTTTCCATCTACACCCCGGGACTGTCTTCTTCCCCTTGCTTATGGTTGCTAATTTTTAACTGATCAGTATTAGGCTGACAGACCACAGTGACTGCTCCTAACAGCTTTTCACGGTCAGGGTCAAAGTCTACCTGATACGTTCTAGGTCCTGCATGCCAGACAGACTCTTCGAATGATTTTTCTTTCAAGCATCAGGAGTTATGAGCCATCATAGCTGGTTTATTGGCCCACTCCAGGTTTTATCACTGGATTTTAGTGGCAAGTTCCTCCTTAAACTTTCCCAGCCTTCCTTTTATACTAGGAAATTCTTTCATCAGGGCCCTTAAATAACCAGGGGTCCAAGGAAATGGACCGGCAACATGGACCCGCACTTGTTCTCCTTGTCCACTCGGGGCCATTCTTAGGGACAAAGATGGAGCATCTTGTCCCCGCGTTCCTACCTCCTTTTGTAATCCCGTATGGTGACTCACAGGAGTATTACCGGGGGTCCATCGAAGGATTTTAGCGGTTTATCTTAGGGGCCTCAGGGAGTCTTTCTTCGGGCAAAGCAGTCGGAAGTTCCCCACTGGGTCTTCCGACAGCCCCACACAATCACTGGGGTCACAGGGTGCAACAGTGGTCCACTTGCATTGGAGGTCGTACTGGTCATGGCCGTAGTTAGCAGACAGGTTCTGGGTGCCTTGACCACTGGTCGAGTTCCAGACCTGGTGCGTTGATTTATATTCAGACACTCTGGGCAACTTTCACACCGAAAAACATTTAGGTGGAGTCGGGGCAAGCAGCCTAGCATATTCCCCCACATCCATTCCCATGCCTGGCCAGCAGAACAAGCGACCCAGCATGTTCCCCTACTTCCCTAGGTACCTTCCCTAGGTATCTTATTTTTTTAGAGAACCGCCTCCGTATTGGTTCTTAAGGGGTCCGCCCCAGTTTCGGTTCTTATGGGGTCTGCTCCCGAGAAAAAATTTGGTTCCCCCTTTCCTTGTTGTGCGGGGATGAATGAGATCCACGATGGCTAGGGAGACCCCCCCATCTAGGGGCCTGATGGACTAATGTACTGAAATCCACCAAGGGATTTCAAAAGTCTCCCTAATCTTGGTATGCGCTGCGCTACCGAGAGTCCTTGGTCCAGTAGGTCCCAAGCGCGCCTTTCCCAGGAGCTCAAATGGATCCGGGACATAGATCCCAGATGTGGAGTCTAAGGACAAAAATCAAGTCACAGTGCTAGGGTTTTTTTATTGCAATATCAATACAAATCTGTATCGGTGAAGACAGACAGAGTCTATTGTCCTAAAATGAGCTCAACCTCATCCTCGACGGGTGGGAAAGGTAGCAACAGGGGAAGGGTGCAGCAAAAGCATGACTTAGGGAAAACGAGGTAGATTGATGCAAAATGGAGACTGAAAACCAAGTGGAGTAAGGCGGATGATAAGGGAAAAAGGATCCTTTTGATAGCCATGGCCCAGCGAAGACAATCATAATGATACAGGGAATCTGTCGAATGCCGTCTTCTGTCCAGAGCACTAATTTTTTGGAGCATTTTTTAACGAAAAAGAATTGTAGAAAAAAATTTTGTAGAATTTTTTTGTTGAATTTGTAGAATGCCTTCTTCTTTCCAGCGTACTAATCTTACCACCACCTAATTTTTGTCCTGAAAAGAGCCCTGTGAGACATTTGTGCGAGACAGAGGTTGGGCCTTCTTGCTGACCTCCCTGCCTCTGTTCTCTCCCCACTCCAGGCCTGACTTCAGTCTGCTGCCCAGAACATTTTTCTACAAAACAGCCCAGGTCATGTTTCCCCACTACTCAAGAACCACCAGTGGTTGCCCATCCCCCGCCACATAAAAGGGAAACCACTCACCATCAGGTTTAAAGCCCTCCATCAGCTTGCTCCCTCCTACCACACCTCGATTTCTCAACCTATTCATTTATTCGTTCACTCATACTTACTGAGCGCTTACTGTGTGCAGAGCACTGTACTACGCGCTTGGGAGAATACAATATAAGAGTAAACAGACATATTCTCTACTCACAATGAACTTACAGTCTGGAGGAGGAGACAGACATTAATATAAGTAAATCAATTGCAGATAGGTACATAAGTGCTGTGGAGCTGAGATGGGGGATGAATAAAGAGACATAATTCAGGCTGATGCAGAAGGGCGTGGAAGAAGATAAAAGAAGGGAAAAGTCAGGGAAGGCCACTTGGAGAAAATGTGCCTTCAATAAGGCTTTGATGGTGTGGAGAGTCATTGTTTGTCGGATTTGAGGAGGGAGGGTGTTCCAGGCCAGAGGCAGGATTAGAACCCAGAAGCTTTCGGCTCCCAGGTTCATGCTCTATCCACAAAGTCATGCTGCTTCGCATTAAGCTGCTCTGCTTCTCATACCCCATCTGGGTTCTAGAGCAGCGGTGCTTGACTGGTGAGAAGGACACAGACAAACCCGTGCAGTGATGTTCAGCCATGTTTATAAATCATGGTGTGTTTATTTATCTTGTAAATAAAGATGTGCAAAGCACTGTACAGAACACGTGGGAGAGTACAAGACAACAGAGTTGGTAGACATGTTTCGTGCCCACAAGGAGCTTACAGTCAAGAGGGTGAGAAAGATATATGAATAATAAATTCTGGATATGGATATGAGCACTGTAGGGCGGCGGGGGGGGGGGGAGAATGAAGGGTGCAAATCCAAGGGCAAGGGCAATCAATTGATTGTCTTTATTGAGCAGTTCCTGTATGTAAAGCACTGTAATGCACACTGGTGATAGTCCAGTGTAACAATATAACACACGTATTCGCTGCCCACAACAAGCTTATAAATCTATAGGGGGAGATAGATATTAATATAAATAAATTACAAACATGGACATAAGAGCCGTCGGGCTGGGCGGGGGGGTGAATAAAGGGAGCAAGTCGGGGTGACGCAGGAGGGAGTGGGAGAAGAGGGATGTGAGTTTTGTCAGGGAATGCCTCTTTGAGAAGATGTGCCTTCAATAAAGTGAAAAAGCGTTGATCTCTTAGAATATGGAGAGAGAGAGGGAGTTCCAGACCAGAGGCAGGACGTGGGTGAGAGGTCGGGGGTGAGATAGGCGAGATCGATGGGCAGTGAGTAGGTTGGCAGTAGGGAAGTGGAGTGTGCAGTGTGGGCTGTAGTAGGAGAGTAGTGAGGTGAGGTAGGAGGGGTGAGCTGATGGAGGGCTTTAAAGCTGATGGTAACGATTTTCTGTCTGATATAGAGGGGCTTAAGGAGTGGGGAGGAGTGGACAGAATGGTCTTGTAGACAAATAATCCAGACTGCAGAATGAAGTATGGACTGGACTGGGTAAAGAGAGGAGTCAGGGAAGTCAGCAAGGAGGCTGATGCAGAAGTCAAGGCGGGATAGGATACGTGCTTGGATCAGTATGGGAGTGTAGAGGAAAGTGCAGATTTTTAGTGATGTGTGAAGGTTGAACTGATAGGATATAGTGACAGATTGAATATGTAGGTTGATTGAGCGAGATGAGTCGAGGAAAACGCCCATGTTATGGGCTCGTGAGACAGAGAGGATGGTGATACTGTCTACAGTGACAGGAAAATTGGTGGGAGGAAGGGTTTGGGTGGGAAGATGAGGAGTTCTGGTTTGGACATGTCCATCTTGAAGAGTCAGCAGGAAATCCAGTTAGAGATGCCCTGAAGGCAGGAGGAAATGCGAGACTGAAGAGAGGGAAAGAGATCAGGGCTGGGGATGGAGATTTAGGAATCATCCCCATGGAAATAGGAATTGAAAGCATGAGAATGAATGAGTTCTCCAAGGGAGTAGGTGTAGATGGAGAATGGAAGAGGACCCTGAAGTGAGCCTTTAGGGATCCCCACTGTTAGGGAGTGGGAGGCAGAAGAGAGGCCCTTGAAAGAGATGAAGATTGAGGGTACAGAGAGGTAGGAGGAGAACCAGGAGAGGATAATGTCCACGAAACCAAGGTTGGATAATGTCTCCAGGAGAAGGAGGTGGTCCACAGTATCAAAAGCAGCTGAGAGATCGAGGAGGATTTGGATGGAGTAGAGGCCAGCGGATTTGGCAAGACAATCAGTGGTGACCAGGTGGGATCTCTCTAAAATCTCCCCTTCCTCGTCTCCAGGGCCCTTCCTTTTCTTGCCCCTGTGTCAACTCTCCCATATTTCCGAGCAGTATCTCAAAAGGAGATCTCCCATCTCCTCTCAAAATCCACTCCCTCCACCTGCGCTTCCCTCCCCATGCCTTCGCAGTTTGTCAAAACTCCTTCTTTCCTTTCTTTCCTCCCTGACCACCCCCTCTTCTCTTCTCTCCTTGACAACCAACTTCAGCTGTTTGCCCTCCTGTGGCTTCTTCTCCACTGCTTTCAAACACGCCCATGTCTCCCATATCCTAAAGGAACCCTCCTTTGACCCAAAGGCTTCTGCCAGTTATCAGCCCAAATATCCCGACTACCACTCCTTTCCAAACTCCTTGAGCGAGTTGTCCACACCCGCCATCTGCCCTTCCTCTCCTCAAATTCCCAACTTGACCCCCTCCAATCTGGCTTCTGCCCCCTTTCCTCGATGAAACCTGCCCTCTCTCAATCAATCAATCAATCAATCGTATTTATTGAGCGCTTACTGTGTGCAGAGCACTGTACTAAGCGCTTGGGAAGTACAAGTTGGCAACATATAGAGAGAGTTCCTACCCAACAGTGGGCTCACAGTCTAAAAGGGGGAGACAGAGAACAAAACCAAACATACTAACAAAATAAAATAAATAGAATAGATATGTACAAGTAAAATGAATAAATGAATAAATAAATTAATAGAGTAATAAATATGTACAAACATGTATACATATATACAGGTGTTATGGGGAAGGGAAGGAGATAAGATGGGGGATGGAGAGGGGCACGAGGGGGAGAGGAAGGAAGGGGTTCAGTCTGGGAAGGCCTCTTGGAGGAGGTGAGCTCTCAGTAGGGCCTTGAAGGGAGGAAGAGAGCTAGCTTGGTGGATGGGCAGAGGGAGGGCATTCCAGGCCCGGAGGATGACGTGGGCCGGGGGTCGATGGCGGGACAGGCGAGAATGAGGCACGGTGAGGAGATTAGCGGCAGAGGAGCGGAGGGTGTAGGGTGGGCTGTAGAAGGAAAGAAGGGAGGTGAGGTAGGAAGGGGCGAGGTGATGGAAAGCCTTGAAGCCGAGGGTGAGGAGTTTCTGCCTGATGCGCAGATTGATTTGCAGCCTCTGGAGATTCACCAATTAACTCTAAGGTCACCAATGAACTCCTTGTTGCCCCATCCAATAGCCTCTACTCCATTCTGATCCTCCTCGGCCACTCAGCTCCCGCTTCTCCTGGAAACATCATGAAATCAATGATCCCCACACATACTCTGGGCAGGAAATGCCCATGGCCCCACCCCTGGACGCACTAGCCCCTGGGCACTGAGTCTGATTGATTCTGGCCAGAAATCTGGCCCCAAGGTCAGGTGATGCCCCGCCCACTCGTGACAACCACGCCCTCTTGAGACTATCTTCTCCCATGCCCCGCCTCTTTCCTCATCAAGCCCCTCCCTCTACATCGGTGCTCATGGCAATGGAGCCCCCCAGCGCCGCCGGGCCCCGTCTGTCTGAGAGAGCAGAACGGGAAACTGTATGGCTACTAGGCTCGAACCATTTGATTCGGTGAAACCTACGTGAAGTGACTTCTCAGCGTCTAGCACAGAGTCTGTGATCCATCCCCATCCTAGTGAGGAGCGTCTGTGAGTTTGTAGTCGGTGGGGGTCGTCGGGGGGAGATGCCATGCCACAATGGCCTGTTGGGTTAGGGAGGGTCTTGCTCGGGGCTTCCATGGGGCCTGTTACCAAATGAGCGGTGTTCTCTGTGCAGAAGCATCAGGGCGTGGAGGGTACGACAGAGCACTTCCTGTGAGCAGAACATTGGCACTGGCAGAGCACTTCCGGCTGCGAACCAGGTGCGGGCCTCGGTCTAACAGTGTCAGCGAGGAGAGGGTGCTGGCAAAGGCCCCTCGGGAGCGACGAAACAATAATGCACGACACATTGTCGGCCCCAGCAGGGACCGATATAAC
The DNA here is from genome assembly GCF_015852505.1 of Tachyglossus aculeatus. NCBI lineage: Eukaryota > Metazoa > Chordata > Mammalia > Monotremata > Tachyglossidae > Tachyglossus > Tachyglossus aculeatus. The sequence continues at coordinate 18,906 of NW_024045033.1, forward strand.
ATGGGGAGAGAGAAAAGTGGCACAGAGCGAGGGGCCACTGCCTGTCCCCACTGATGGCATATTTTCCAACCCGTGAATTTCTTTCCAGAGCCGACATGGTGGAGCTGGCCTGGCAGGTGCGGAGTGGGCCTGGCAGACCCAGAGCCAGCAGAAATTCTATATGTGCCGTCGGGACAGGTGGTGAGTCCGAGGAGGAAGAAAAGTCCCCAGGTGGGACAAGGATTGTGCCCATTGCGCTGAAAGTTTATCTTCTTCAGTGCTTGGTACAGAGGTTGGCACATAGTAACAAAAGAGAAGTAGCCTAGCCTGGTAGATAGAGGGCATACCTGGGATCAGAAGAACCTGAGTTCTCATCCCGGCTCTGCCACTTTGTCTTCTGGCTGACTTTGGGCAGGTCACTTCGCTTCTCTGGGCCTCGGTTACCTCTTCTGTAAAATGGGGATCAAGACTGTAAATCCCGTGTGGGATATGGATTGTGTTTAATCCGATTGGCTGGAATCTGCCTCACCGCTTAGTACAGTACCTGGCATATTTCATTCATTCATTCAATCGTATTTATTGAGTGCTTACTGTGTGCAGAGCACTGTACTAAGCGCTTGGGAAGTACAAGTCGGCAACATATAGAGACGGTCCCTACCCAACAATGGGCTCACAGTCTAGAAGGGGGAGACAGACAACAAAACATGTAGGCAGGTTTCAAAACCGTCAGAATAAATAGAATTATAGGTATATGTATACCATTAATAAAATAGAGTAGTAAATATGTACAAGTAAAATAAATAGAGTAATAAATATGTACAAATATATACAAGTGCTGTGGGGAGGGGAAAGGGGTAGGGTAGAGGGGGTGAAGAAGGGGAGGAGGAGAGGAAAAGGGGTCTCAGTCTGGGCAGGTCTCCTGGAGGAGGTGAGCTCTCAGTTCAGTTTTAAGGGAGGAAGAGAGCTAAGTTGGCTTAAGTATGGAGGGAGGGCATTCCAGGCCAGGGGAAGGACTTGGGCCAGGGGTCGGTGGCGGGAGAGGCGATAACGAGGCATAGTGAGGAGTTTAGTGGCAGAGGAGTGGAGTGTGTGGACTGGGCTATAGAAGGGGAGAAGGGAGGTGAGGTAGGAGGGGGCAAGGTGATGGAGAACCTTGAAGCCGAGGGTGAGGAGTTTTGGCTTGATTCGTAGGTTGACAGGCAACCACTGGAGATTTTGTAGGAGGGGAGTGACATGCCCAGAGCGTTTCTGTGCAAAGGTAATCCGGGCAGCAGAGTGAAGTGTAGACTGAAGCAGGGAGAGACAGGAGGATGAAAGATCAGATAGGAGGCTGATGCAGTAATCCAGTCAGGATAGGATGAGAGATTGAACCAGCAAGGTAGTGGTTTGGATGAAGAGGAAAGGGCGCATCTTGGCGATGTTGTGGAAGTGAGACCGGCAGGTTTTGGTGACAGATTGGATGTGTGGGGCAAATGAAAGAGCAGAGTCGAGGATGTCATCCAGGTTGCGGGCTTGTGAGATGGGAAGGATGGTAGTGTCGTCTACAGTGACGGGAATAGCACAGTGCATAGAGCACGGATCTGAGAGTCAGAAGGTCATGGGTTCTAATCCCGGCTCTGCAACGTCTGCTGTGTGACCTTGGGCAAGTCACTTAACTTCTCTGTGCCTCAGTTACATCATATGCAAACTGTAGATTAATATTGTTAGCCCCAAGTGAGACAGGGACTGTGTCCAACTTGATTTCCTTGCACTTAGTGCAGTGCCTGGCAAATAGTAAGCGCTTAACAAATGCCACAATCATTATTATGTACATACAATTATATTTATGTATCTATCTATATGTATGTAATACAGGTCTGTATATATTATTATATATATAATATATATATATATATATATATACTTGCCATACAGTAAAAGCTTAATAAATGTCATACAGATAATCAATTAGATATATATATGTATATATATATAATTGTATAAGTAAGGCATTCTTACCGCACATCAGAAAATCCAAGATGACCCAAATCCTATTTTCAGAACACAAGTTAATGTCCTAGGGATCCCAGTGGTTTCCAAGTTCATTTTTCATTCATTCATTCAATCATATTTATTGAGTGCTTACTGTGTGCAGAGAACTGTACTAAACGCTTATTTACAATGATTCAGACCACAGCCCAGGAGAAAACAGGAACGTGCCATCGATATTTTGGGAGAAACACTTTTTTCAGTTGTGTGGTTTATCCAGACTATGCTGCTTTTTCATATAATTTTGGAAATGCACAGAACAGGTATGTGAACCTCCCCTTGATTTAAAGGAACTCAGTTTGTGCTCGAGAAACCTCTTCTAATTCTTGTCAGAATATGGAAAATGATGAAGCCTATTACTAGTACCAAGCAATCAATGCCATTTATTACATTCTTACTGTGTGCCAAAAACTGCACAAAACACGTAGGAATGTATACCATAACAGAATTGGGAGATGTGATCCCTGTACATAAGGAGCTTATGGTCTACGGTGTGCAGAGCACTGCATTGAGTGCTTGTGAGAGGACAATAGAGTCAGTAGATAAGACCCTTGCCCTCAAGAAGCTTAGAGCCTATGATGTGAAGACCACACATGTCATTGTCATGAGCCCTGACTGATATCTTTGCCCTTCCTGGCCTTCCCCAGACAGCTAAAGATTCACCTCTCTCAGATTGCTGCTCCCCTTGAATGAGATCCTTGGATGCACCTGACCCAGATTTCCCCGGGATGAGATGCTTGGACACCCTTCAGCCAGGTTTCTGATCCCCTGGGGTGAAATCCTTAGATTCACCTCCCCCTCTGGGCAGCCCTACTTAACTGGGAGCTCCTACTGGGTCGGGAACGTGCTGACAAGTCCAAAGTGAAACCAAACCACCACGGTATACAGCGGAAAGCATTATTCCATACTTAGTCTAATTAAAGAAAGGCGGGGGAAAGGTGTACACATACACCCACACACACACTAACACATACAAATTATGACAAACAGCTACCCATCCAACTGGTTTCCCTAAGTTCGTGCAAATTCATTCATTCAATTCATTCAATCATATTTATTGACCACTTACTGTGTGCAGGAGCACTGTACTAAGCGCTTGGAAAGTACAGTTCAGCAACAAAGAGAGACAATCCCTGCCCACAACGGGCTCATGGCCTAGAAGGGGGGAGACAGACATCAAAACAAGTTAACGGTCATCAACTAGCATCGATATACATAAAAAAAATTAGAGATATATGTACACATCAGAACAAGTAAAACTCCTGAACTCCTTATCTTCCCTCCCAAACCCTGCCCTCTCCCTGACTTTCCCATCACTGTTGACGGCACTACAATCCTTCCCGTCTCCCAAGCCCGCAACCTTGGTGTCATCCTCGACTCCACTCTCTCGTTCACCCCTCACATCCAATCCGTCACCAAAACCTACCGGTCTCACCTCCACAGCATTGCCAAGATCTGCCCTTTCCTCTCCATCCAAACCGCTACCCTGCTCGTTCAATCTCTCAACCTATCCCTACTGGATTACTGCATCAGCCTCCTCTCCGATCTCCCATCCTCCTGTCTCTCCCCACTGCAATCCATACTTCACGCCGCTGCCCTGATCGTCTTTGTGCAGAAACGCTCTGGGCATGTTACTCCCCTCCTCAAAAACCTCCAGTGGCTACCAATCAACATACGCATCAGGCAAAACTCCTCACCCTCGGCTTCAAGGCTCTCCATCACCTCGCCCCCTCCTACCTCACTTCCCTTCTCTCCTTCTAAAGCCCAGCCCGCACCCTCCGCTCCTCGGCCGCTAATCTACTCACTGTTCCTCGTTATCGCCTGTCCCGCCATCGACCCCCGGCCCACGTCCTCACCCTGGCCTGGAATGCCCACCTTCAGCGCATCTGCCAGGCTAGCTCTCTTCCTCCCTTCAAAGCCCTACTGAGAGCTCACCTACTCCAGGAGGCCTTCCCAGCCTGAGGCCCCTCTTTCCTCACCCCCTCCTCCCCTTCCCCATCCCCCCACCTTACCTCCTTCCCCTCCCCACGGCACCTGTATATATGTATATATGTTTGTATGTATTTATTACTCTATTTATTTATTTATTTTACTGTACATATGTATTCTATTTATTTTATTTTGTTAGTATGTCTTGTGTTGTTGTCTGTCTCTCCCTTCTAGACTGTGAGCCCACTGTTGGGTAGGGACCGTCTCTATATGTTGCCAACTTGTACTTGTACTTGTACTAATTCCCTGCATCGATTGCCTGCTGTCTCATGATCGTTACAGGGTGAATCCGGGAATGTGGGGGGGAGGCTAACCCTCCCCATGGGCTCATCTGGCAGTCTTTCTCTTTCCCTACAGCAGGGCCTGCTCCCCTCCTCAAGCCCCTCTGCAAAACAATTCCTTTTCTCCAAAATTTCCTCCTCTTCAAACTTCTCAGTAAAACAGCTCCGTTTCTCCTCAGATTCCTCCTTTGACATTGTTGCTCACGGGATCAAAGTATAGTCTCATTTTTATGGCTATTGATTCACACAACACTCTGTTGTTTGCTTCTATGTAAAGTGATGTCAGGCCTGTAGCCCTCACCGGGTTACTCACAGCCCGGACACTGGAAGTGTTCCGGGGCCACACTCTTGCTGAGGTGGAGTGTTGAAGGAAAATAGACTAAACTCAAGACCCTGGCATTAACCTGATCCCTGGCCGCACTTCCTCAGACTAAATCTTTTACACATGAACTCGACCCCTAATCTACTTCCTCAACTAACTTTCTCAGCAAACACAACCCGCAGCTTTCTGCTTATTGCATCCTGCCACGGTGAAGGGACGGTGGAGGGGCCCACCGTTTTAATGATCTGCAGAATAAAGAAAACCGGAGAAGAAGGAAAACCGGAGAAGAAAGAAAACTGCACTGTCATTACAAATGCCAGAAACCGAACAAACTATCTGCTAGTAGAAGTCTGGAAGAAGCTCGGTGTTACGGTCAACAAGCGTAGTATAAGAGGAGGGGGAAATTATACCGTGCTGTTGCTCACTGTCCTACGAAGGGAAGGGAAGGGGCAGCCCGGGCCCAAGGGACCTCTTAGCCCGGGGACACCCGTGCCGGCCCGCCTCGTCAAGGACCTGAACTCCGGGTGGGACTGATCATCTCGCGGTAGCAAAACTCTATGCCTTGGTTGGACGGGGTACAGTTGTGTTCTCGCTACAGCTGAATCTTTGATTAAATTATCTAGTTTGTACGTTGTGGTGATCATTCCCTCGGAGGCCCCAGGACACGAACCCTCTAATATAATCTCGGGTAACGAGTTGGCCACTCGAGCCTCAACATCGTTGGTGTCAGACGTGGACTACTCATGTTTTGGGCGCCCCGATTGGAATGCACCATCCTTCCTGTCTCACAAGCCCGTAACCATGGCGTTATCTTTGACTCTTCTCTCTCATTCAGCCCACATAATCAATCCGTCACCAAATCTTGTCGTCCCGCTTCACAACTTCGCTAAAACCCGCCCTTTCCTCTCCATCCAAATTGCCACCACGTTAAAATAATCACTCATCCTATCCCACCTAGATCACTGCACCAGCTTCCGTGCTGACCTCCCAACCTCCTGACTCCCCACTCCAGTCTATACTTCACTCTGTTGCTCATTTTATCTTTCTACAAAAATGTTCAGGTAAAGTCCCCCTCTCCTCAAAAATCTCCAGTGGTTGCCTATCCACCTCCTTATCAAACAAAAACTCCTCACCATTGGTTTTAAAACACTCCATCAACTTGCCACTCTCCTCCTTTTCTCCCCTTCTGGTGCTAACCTTCTCACTGTGCCTCGATCTCTCCTCTTTCGCTGCAAACCCCTGTCCCACTTCCTTCCTTTGGCCCGGAATGCCCTCCCTCTTCAAATCTGACAAATACTCCCCACCGCTTTCCAAGACTTATTGAAGGTAAAAGAGTCCTTGCCAAACTAAGCCCCACTTTGCCCCATCTCCCACTCCCTTCTAGCTCGCCCTGACCTGCTCCCTTTGCTCTTCTCCCCACCCCACTCCTAAAGCACTTACGCATATATCTGTAATTTTATTCATTTGTACTGATGCCTGTCCCCCGGCCCCTGCTAAACTTTGAGCTCCTTTTGAGCAGGGATTGTCACTGTTCATTGTTGTATTGTACTTTCCCAAGAGCTTAGTATAGTGCTCTGCACACAGTAATAATAATAATAATAATAATAATAATGATAATAATAATAATATCACTTATTAAGCGCTTACTATGTGCAAAGCAATGTTCTAAGCGCTGAGGAGGTTACAAGGTGATCAGGTTGTCCCACGGGGGGTTCACAGTCTTAATCCCCATTTTACAGGTGAGGTAAATGAGGCCCAGAGAAGTTAAGTGACTTACCCAAAGTATCACAGCAAGCAAGTAGTGGAATGTGTTGAAATGATATTAGGTCTTTGACCAGCAGCAGGTATATGACAGACAGAGGAGGGGGAGAGGAGTGGTGCTGTCTACCTACTAGGTATATGACTGGATTATGGATGTGCCTGGGCTCCCTTATGTGATTGAACACCATCTTGTTAAAGGGGTGATTTACAACTTGATAATAAGTTGATTATTCCTTTGGAAGATTTCCCAGATCTAGAATGCAATCTGAAGCAACCTGGGAGGGTTTGGGTTCTAAACCTGGCCCTGCCACTTGTCTGCTTTGGGACCTTGGGTAAATAACTTCTCTGGGACTCAGTTACCTCATTTATAAAATGGAGATTACGTTTGTGAGCCCCATGTGGGACGTGGACTGTATCCAACCTGATTAGCTTGTACTTACCACAGCACTTACTACAGTGCCTTTATATGATATGATTTATTTATTTATCTATATATTTATTTATATTAATGTCTGTCTCCCCCTCTGGACTGTGAGCTCGTTGTGAGCAACGAATGTGTCTGCTTGTTTTTATATTTTACATTCCCACACGCTTATTCATTCATTCATTCAATCGTATTTATTGAGCGCTTACTGTGTGCAGAGCACTGTACTAAGCGCTTGGGAAGTACAAGTTGGCAACATATAGAGACCGTCCTTACCCAACAGTGGGCTCACAGTCTAGAAGGGGAAGACAGACAACAAAACAAAACATATTAACAAAATAAAATAAAGTAGTGACCCAGCTCCCCTGGTCCGTGTCTGCCGCAGTCCCACTCTAACCGTAAGGGGTTGGGGGTCAGAAGAACCCTCGCCCTCAGGCCTTGCTGCCTACTGAATCTGTCTGCAGCTGCTCCCTGGCTCCCTCCCTCACCAAGCCCTAGAGTCACCGACTTAGTTCAGTATAGTGCTTTACACACAGTAAGCACTCAGTTAATGCAGTTGAACGAATGAATGAATTTCTGGCATACCATAAGCTACTAACAAATACGATTTAAAAATGCAACATTACAAAACAAAATAAAAAATACTCTGCAGCTTCTTACCTCTTTTGATCAAGACATAGCAAATGGGATATGGTGTCAGCGAGTCAGTAAATCATATTTATCGAGTGCTTACTGTGTGCAGAGCTCTATACTTAGAGCTTGGGAGAGTACAACATTATAATAGGCACATTCCCTGCCCACAGTAATAATAATAATAATAATAATAGTAATAATGGCATTCACTCAGCGCTTACTATGTGCAAAGCAATGTTCTAAGCACTGGGGAGGTTACAAGGTGATCAGGTTGTCCCACGTGGGGCACACAGTCTTAAACCCCCTTTTAAAGGTCAGTGTGGTCACTGAGACACAGAGAAGTGAAGTGTCTTGCCCAAAGGCACACAGCTGACAAGTCGTGGAGCCGGGATTTAAATCCATGACCTCTGACTCCAAAGCCCCTGCTCTTTCCACTGAGCCACGCTGCTTCTCTAATCATACAATCTAGACGGGGAGACAGACCTTAATATAAATTAAATTACAGATGTGTATGTAAGTTCTGTGGGGCTGGGAGGGAGGATGAATAAAGGGAGCAAGTCAAGGCTATGCAAAATGGAGTGGAAGAGGAAAGGAGGGCTTAGTCAGGGAAGGCTTTTTGGAAGAGAAGTACTTTCAATGAGACTTCTAAGAAGGAGAGAGTAATTGCCTTTTAGATATAATAATAATGATATTATTATTAATGATAATAATGACATTTGTTAAGTGCTTACTGTACTGAAAGCACTGTTCTAAGCGCTAGGGAGGTTACAAGGTGACCAGGTTATCCCACGGGGGCTAACAGTCTTAATTCCCATTTTACAGCTGATGTAATTGAGGCTCAGAGAAGATGAGTGACTTGCCCTGTCACACAGCTGACAATTAACAGAGCAAGGATTTAAACTGTAACCTCTGACTTCAAAGCCCGTGCTCTTTCCACTGAACCAAGCTGCTAAGAAGAGCAGAATGATATGAAGAGGAAGGACATCCCAGACTACAGGCGAGATATGGGTGAGAGGTCGATGGCAAGATAGATGAGATCGAGATACAGTGAGAAGGTTGGCATTGGAAATAGTAGAATGAAGTCTTCAGGAAGATGCCAAGAGAGCTGGACCTTGTGTGTTTTGAAAGGCCACTTGAATGGACACCATCTCTACTGCTGAATGATTCCCATTATTAAGTGGGTGTTATCTATGTAGACCTGCAATGTAGATGAGCTGGCATTTGTGGATAATATTTTCATCCATGCATTCTGTCAGAATTAATGCATTAATTTTGGCTAAATCTATGAAAAGCCCTTGAAGAAATGTTCTCTGTGGGTGTAAAATATTCCTTCCCCACAAAATGTGGTCGCTGGGGGGCAAGGGTTGGGTAGGTTTGGGAATGGAACAGGGAACATCCAGGATAGGACTTGTGAATCTGGAGAAAACTGTCCATCAGAAAGACTCTTGCCAATCACGCAAGCAGGAAGGCAAGGTTGGAGTGCAAGCCCAACATTTGCCTGAATTTAAGGAGAAATCTGTTAAACTGAGAGCAAAATAGAACATTCAGTAAAACCAAGTGGACTTACCATACATAATAAGATCAGATGTTAAATAAACCTAGAATGGATTAGTTTTAGTAGGACCTGTGCTCTCTTCATCTTTGTTTTTGTTTTCTGAACTGATCATTTTGCTTCCTGTTGCCAAGGTGTTACACTGGCTATTTTCCTAAAGGAGCATTCTGCTTGTCAGACTCAATAATTTTGTCCTCTAGATTGTAAGCTTGTTGTGGGCAGTGAATGTGTCTACTAAGTCCGATATATTTTACTCTACCAAGAACTTAGTACAGTGCTCTGTGCAGAGGAAGTGCTCATAAATAGCATTGATTGATTTTGTCTATAAAAGACATTATCAACCGAAAGTGCCCATTGATGTTCTTTCTACTTGACAAATGTGTGAAATCAGAGATACAAAAGTCAGGCAAGCAAGTGAGCAATCTCTTTTGCTTGAAATACCCAGACAAATGAGCTGGAAAATTTCCCTCCAAAAGTATCTGAAAAATGTTCTCAGCTACCTTCTCCAAATCACCAAGGGACATTTGGTTGCAAGGTACCGGTGACTGGCAATTTGACGATGGTCATAAGAGAAACAGAAATGATTTCTCTTTTGGGATCAAAATCCAGTGAAAATGTCTTTTTCCTTCCCTGCATCTATACTCATTTTTTTAAAGCAAAATTCAATTTGGCATCATCTTGGGCAAACCTTCCGCAAGGGGAGACTGGTCATATTCCCATGAGGCTGATTAGACTGAACGTTATGAGGTTCCTGAATATCTGTAGAATCCAGTTTAAATGTGAGAGGAGAAACAGTGTACCTAATGAATCTGCTTCAGGGCAGACCTAGAGCAAGGATGGACAAATCGAGTCTGGTAGAGATGTTTGTCACAGTCCCAGCAAAATATATTCTTTCTCACTGACTTGGAAAAGTCACCAAGTTTTTAGTGCACTTAGAAGTCCCCCTTCATAAAGGATCTAGATGTTCTGAGAGGAGGATCTTGAGCTAATATTGCAGAGAAAGATTGGCAATGAAAGGAAATTGGACTAAAATTCGTTGCTGCTCTAAATCTGGACTTCACTCCAAGGAAAGACACCTCAAGTCATGTTTAGGTTTATCCAGAAGCCATTTGGGTTCTTATGGAATCTCAGACCTGAGACCTTTCTAATTTCTAAGATTTTGTATCTTTGGTGGGGGTAAGGAAACAAAGCTGGAAAACATGGTTGTGGCTGGAATGGAGTGGCCACTAGTTCCTTTACGTAACCATTTTAGGCTGGTGCCTGTTCTACCTCAAGGACTATGTAATTGGAGCAAGCCATTGCTGAAGTTGAGTGAACAGGGAACAAAGGAAGAAATCCACATCTACGAAGGCATAGAAAGTGAGTGTTTGGATAGGGTTTGATCACTCCTCCCAAGGAAAAAAGTCACACTTTGTTTTCATCTTGGAGAAATCAGGATACTGTAAATTGATCAATTTACTGAGCACCACTGTACTAAGCACTTGGTAGAGTACAATCGAATTAGTAGACATGGTCCTTGCTCTTAAGGAGCTTGCATTTTATCAGGGGAAACAGATACTGAAATAATGTAAAGAGAGGAGTAAAGAGGAAAAGAGGAGATGTACATGAATTACTGCTTGAATAATTCATTATATAAGATATGGACATGGGTGTTATAGAAGCTTGAGTTTGTTAGGTACTCAGGTGGCATTGAAGTGCTGAGACGTCAACTGAAGGAAATATAGCCTGACTACAGGAAATAATTAATTAGAGTAGATCTCTTTGTCGGAGATGTTATTTCAGTAGCACTTTGAAATTGGGAAGTTTGAGGAAGTGGGGGAGGGGGTTCTGTAGGATTTGCAGAGGGAGGGAGTTCCAGGAAGAGAGAAAAACATGAGAAAGTGATCCCTAGCAGAAGAGACAAGAATAAATCATCGTCTGGAAGGAGCAAAGAGTCTTAGGTGGGAGGGAAAAGGGAATGAATAAGTAGGAAGGACAGATTTTACTGAGTGTTTTAAAGACAGTGATTAGGAGTTCCTGCTTGATGCAGAGAGGACTGGAGAACCATTGGAGGTTTTTGAGGAGTGGAGAGATGTCGCAGAACAACATATTAGAAAGATCAACATTTTAGAGAACTAGTGTGGCCTGATGGATAAAGCACGAGTCTGGGTGTCAGAAGGACCTGCGTTCTAATCCCTGCCCTGTCCTTAGCTTGCTGCCTGACTTTGGGCAAGTCACTTAACTTCTTTGTGCCTCAGTTCCCTCATCTGTAAAAAGGGGTTAAGGTTGCGAGCCCATTGTGGGACATAAATTGTACCAATCTGATTAGCAACCTGATTAGCATGTATCTACCCCAGCATTTAGTATAGTGCCTGGCACATCGTAAGCACTTAACAAATGCAATAAAAAATGATGCTGGGCTCAGAGTGAAATATGGATAGAAGAGGGGAGCGACTGATGCAACTGTCAATCCATGAGTGTGTCTCTGAGAGGGACTATCTTGCGAGCTACTAGCTAAAGTAGTTTATCAAATGAGCTATTGAGGTTGGGGGACAATACTACACAGGAAATTATCCACTTTAATATTACACATTTAACAAATACATCTCTTCCATTCTGGCTGATCATTACTTCAATTACTTTTTATTCATTTCATTAAAAGGAATTTTATTCTAACTCTTATTGGCCAGCATTTTTCTCTAATGATGATCATGTCTGGAGACTGTAAAATCCATATGAATGTCCGTTTCTCCTTCATGTGCTTATATAAAGGCAGCTAATTGGAAAACCACATACTTAGTGCACCAATAAGCTCCACAAAACTGTGAATAAAATTAGGAATTGACCTAATTTGTCCCAAACCTGAAACCAGTTACGAATCCAGGGAACAGTTATGTGTTTCTATTGCAAATCTCAGATGTAAACAGGTGCTCAAAATGCCTTTTTCACTGCATTTATGTGTGGCCCTTCAGAAATATTGCCCATATCTGTACTCTCCCAAGCACTCAGTGCAATGCTCTGCACACAGTAACCAATTGATCAATCAACCACATTTATTAAGGGTTTGCTTTGTGCAGAGTACTGTACTAAGGGCCTGGAAGAGTACAATGTAACAGAGTTAATAGATACATTCCCTACCCACAATAAGCTTACAGGCTAGAGGAACAGACAATATAAATAAATAAATTATGGATATGTACATAAGTGCTGTGAGGCTGAGGGAGCAATGCAAATCCAAATGCAAAGGTGACACAGAAGGGAGTGGTAGAGGAGGAAATCAGGGCTTATTCAGGAAAATCAACGAGGCTTTGAATGTGGGGAGAGTGATTGTCTGTTGGATATGAAGAGGGAGGGCATCCAGGACAGAGGCAGAATATGGGCAATAGGTCGGCAACGAGATAGATGAGATCACGGTACAGTGAGTAGGTTGGCATTAGAGGAGTGAAGTGTCTGGGCTGGGTTATAGTAGGGAGGAGGAAGGTAAGGTAGGAGGGGGCAAGGTGATTAAGTGTTTTAAAGCTGATGGTAAGGAGTGGGGAATCATAGACTGAATGTTTTGTAGAAAAATAATCTGGGCAGCAGAATGAAGTATGGATTAGAGAGGAGAGAGATGGGAGGCAGGAAGGTTAGCAAGAAGGTGAATACAGTGATCAAGATGGGATAGGTTAGTGCTTGGATTAACATGGTAGCAGTTTGGATGGAGAGGAAAAGGCAGATTTTAGCGATGTTGTAAAGGTTGGATTTAGAGGATTTAGTGACAGATTGAATATGTGAGTTGAATGAGAGAGTTGAGTCAAGGATAACACCAAGGTTATGAGCTTGTGAGACAGGAAGGATGGTGGTGCTGTGTGCAGTGATGGGAAAGTCATGGACATGACACGGTTTGGGTGGGAAGATAAGAGAGTGCTGTTTAGGACATGTTATGTTTGAGGTGTCGGTGTTACATCTAAATAGAGATATCTTGAAGGCAGGAGGAAATATGAGACTGCAGAAGAGAGAGATCTGGGTTGGAGGTATAGATCCGGGAATTATTCTCATAGAGATGGTAGGTAGTTGGAGCCATGGGAGAGAATGAGTGGGAGTGGGTGTAGATGGAGAATAGAAGGAGACCTAGACCAGAACCTTGAGGGACCCCCCACAGTTAGGGGATGTGAGACAGAGGAGGAGACTGGGAAACAGATTGAGTCTGAGCAGCCAGAGAGATGAGAACCAGGAGAACCAGTAGAGTAGACATTCAATGCATTGATTGATTGATTGATTGATTGATGTAAAGAGTGGGTGGGCATTGAAGGTTTGAGAGAAAGGTTGCAGGATATAGGATACAAGGAATCTAAGAAGTTGTTAATTATTAAAGAGGGAGAGCAGGAAGTGGGGAGGGGCAAGGGCAATGCGTTAAAGGATGAATCCTACACATTTCCATGTTTTCCTCTGGAAAGCAGAAGACCAAGAGGGGATTTAGTAGAAACCTATGCCTGGAAGGAGAGGAGTAAACTTCTAGGTATGTTCTGTGACTGTTCTTGTTTCTGGAAACACTACTTTCCCCATCTTCAAAGCCTTCTAAAATCAGATCTCCTCCATGAGGCTTTTACTGACTATGAACTCACTTCTTCAATTTTCCCTCTCTTCTGCATTACCTGCACTTGGGTCTCTACCCTTTAAAGACTATGACATTCACCCCTGCCCCAGAGCACTTATGTGCATATCCATCTATCATTTATCTTAATGTCTGCCTCCCCCTCCAGTCTGTAAGCTTCTTGTGGGCAGGTATCAGGTCTACCTAATGTAGTCAGTTAATCATATTTATTGAGCATTTACTATGTGCAGAGTACTATACAAAGCACTTTGGGAGAATACACTATAGCAATATAACAGACACATTCCCTGCTCACAACGAGCTTACAAATTCTATTGCACTGTACTCTCCCAGGCATTGAATATAGCACTCCAGGCACTCAATAAATATCACTGATTGATTGATTGATTGATAATAGAACAAGAAAGAGCATTCAATATCCTTAATTCAATAATTAACCCCTATTTTGAGAATAAAAAAGTAAAGAGATTGTAGTTTTATGGATTATGAGCATTATCAGGAATCTTTGTGACCATTTGCTTCCTCTCTCCAATAGAGCCCCTTACCTATAAGGAAGTATCTCTGGAGTGGAATCACAGAAAAAGGATTGTCTGAAAAAGGAACGTTTAGTTGTCTAACTTGTGCCATTGGAGGCATTCACAGTGAGAGGAGGGAATAAACGGAACCTGACAGTACGTACACCTTGTCTACTAAAAGGAGACAAAACTTTTCTAAAGCAAACAATTCATCAAGCCGATTCGTGGCTTAGTGGAAAAAGCACGGGCTTGGGAGTCAGAAGTCGTGGATTCTAATCCTGGCTCCACTACTTGTCAGCTGTGCGACTTTGGGCAAGTCACTTAACTTCTCTGTGCCTCAGTTACCTCATTTGTAAAATGGGGATGAAGACTGTGAGCCCCACGTAGGACATCCTGATTACCTTGTATCTACTCCAGCACTTAGAACAATGCTTGGCACATAGTAAGAGCTTAACAAATGCATTATTATTATTATTATTATTATTGTGATTATCCCTAAGTAAAGCAAAACGGCTTCTGTTGGGAGCTCCAGTGTGCTGTGAAATTCA
>NW_024045034.1:0-33072 GCF_015852505.1 Tachyglossus aculeatus
AGAGCAGTGTTTGCCACAAAGTAACTGCTTAAGAAGTACCATTATTATTATTATTATTATTAGTGGACTGATGGGAGACTACCATGGTTAAGTGGTTAATACAATCCTGTGAATATAGTAAGCATTCAATAAATTTCATTGATTGATTGATTGATTGAAAGGACCAGCCAGGTGGGCTCTCCCAAGGGCTTAGTTCACTGCTTTGCACATAGTAAGCGCTTAATAAATACAACTGAATGAACAGGAGCTGCAGAGAGCTTTCCAAGCTCAGAGCAAGACATTGCCTCCTCTGCCCCCTGGCCAGTGACAGGGTTTTGGTTGTGCCATTTGGGCGTGAGAGTGGAGGCTTACTGGGTTGGTGTGTTGGGTGTCTAAGAGCTGCCCTGGCCCCTGTGGTATTTGTTAAGTACTTACTAGGTGCCAAACTCTGTACTAACAACTGGAGTAGTAAGAATTATTGTGGTATTTGTGAATTACTGCGTACCAAGCATTGGGATAGATGCAATGTAATTAGGTCTCACAGGGAACTCACAGTTTAAGTAGGAAGGAGAACAGGTTTGAATCCCCCAGGGACTGTGTCCAACCTGGTCACCTTATATCTAGCCCAGCTCTTACAACATTGCTGGGCACATAGTAGACTATAAGTTCACTTTGGGCAGGGAATAATAATAATAACGATGGTATTTGTTAAGCACTTAATATGTGCAAAGCACTGTTCTAAGCGCTGGGGAGATACAAGGTGATCAGGTTGTCCCACCGGGGGCTCACAGTCTTAATCCCCATTTTACAGATGAGGAAACTGAGGCCCAGAGAAGTGAAGTGACTTGCCCAAAGTCACCCAGCTGGCAAGTGGCAGAGCGGGATTTGAACCCATGACCTCTGACTCCAAAGCCCGGGCTCTTTCCACGGAGCCACGCTGCTTCTCTAATAATTGGCATTTGTTAAGCTCTTACTATGTGCAAAGCACTGTTCTAAGCGCTGGGGAGGATACAGGGTGATCAGGTTGTCCCACGTGGGGCTCACAGTCTTAATACCCATTTCACAAATGAGGTAACTGAGGCCCAGAGAAGTTAAGTGACTTGCCCAAGATCACACAGCAGACATGTGGCGGAGTCGGGATTCGAACCTATGACCTCTGACTCAAAAGCCCGTGCTCTTTCCACTGAGCCACGAATTATCTGTGTCTTTTATATTGTTATATTGTACTCTCCCAAGTGCTTAGTACCGTGCTCTGCACATGGTAAGCGCTCAATAAATAGGAGTGACTGAGTGACTCGCATAGTCATTGCTTAACAAGTAACATGATTATTTTAAATTACTCTCCCCTGGCTGGAGGGCCACATTTGATAGCAAGAGGAGTCCGATAGTGTTCCCAATGCCCAAGAGGTGCTTCCTGTCCTAGGGGAACCTTTTTCACGCCTGTAACCCTCCCCTGGGCAGCCTCAATTTCCCTGTACCTCAGGCTTTAGGTGAGGTGGTTCAGCGCTGGTTGCGGGGGGTGGGGGGGGCATGGCACAGAACACGGACACCAGCAGGTCCGGCATTGAGGGGGAGTCGGACACGGGTTTTAGATAGGCTACCTCACCGGTGGAAATTAATAGTGATGACGAGGAGGTGGGGCAGGTGGGTGAAAATGGCTTCGGATTGGCTCTCTCCGGACAGCATCTTCTACATGGCTGAGAAAATGTGAATGTAGGAGACAATGATGCACAAGAAAGAGGCCAAGCTCTGGCTTGCTTGAAGGGATCATGGCTATAAATTCCCATTGGAATCAGAGAGTCTGATGACCTGGCTAATCTCTCAGAAGAATTGGTGGATCACACTGGTCCCTCCCAGGGCAACTGAAAAGTTCCAGGAGTTGAGGATGGATTTCGCGATGGTGACGAAGATGTGGTAGAGGTCAAGGAAAGACAGGAACCTGAGAAAGAAGTACATGGGGGTACTGGTCAAGGACGGTGAAGGCAATGATCAGGGGATTTTCCATCAGGGCTGCCAGGTAGACCAGGAGGAACAGTGCGGCATGGACCAGGGGCAGCTCCTAGACCTCCAAGAAGTCCAGGAGGAGGAATTCTTTCACTACTGTGCGATTGACCATTTCTTTTCTGCCACTTCAAGGGAAAAGCCTCCAGTCTGGCTTCCGTCCCCTACATTACACGGAAACTGCCCTCTCAAAGGTCACCAATGTCCTCCTGCTTGCCAAATCCAACGGCTCATACTCTCATAATCCTCCTCGACCTCTCAGCTGCCTTTGACACTGTGGACCACCGCCTTCTCCTCAACACGCTATCTGACCTTGGCTTCACAGACTCCTTCCTCTCCTGGTTCTCCACTTATCTCTCCGGTCGTTCATTCTCAGTCCCTTTTGCAGGCTCCTCCTCCCCCTCCCATCCTCTTACTGTGGGGGTTCCCCAAGGTTCAGTGCTTGCTCCCCTTCTGTTCTCGATCTACACGCACTCGCTTGGTGACCTCATTTGCTCCCACGGCTTCAACTATCATCTCTACGCTGATGACATCCAGATCTACATCTCTGCCCCTGCTCTCTCCCCCTCTCTCCAGGCTCGCATCTCCTCCTGCCTTCAGGACATCTCCGTCTGGATGTCTGCCCGCCACCTAAAACTCAACATGTCCAAGACTGAACTCCTTGTCTTCCCTCCCAAACCCTGCCCTCTCCCTGACTTTTCCATTTCTGTTGACGGCACTACCATCCTTCCCGTCTCACAAGCCGGCAACCTTGGTGTTATTCTCGACTCTGCTCTCTCATTCACCCCTCACATCCAAGCCGTCACCAAAACCTGCCGGTCTCAGCTCCGCAACATTGCCAAGATACGCCCTTTCCTCTCCATCCATACCGCTACCCTGCTCGTTCAAGCTCTCATTCGATCCCGTCTGGACTACTGCATCAGCCTTCTCTCTGATCTCCCATCCTCGTGTCTCTTCCCACTTCAATCCATGCTTCATGCCGCTGCCCGGATTGTCTTTGTCCAGAAACGCTCTGGGCATGTTATTCCCCTCCTCAAAAATCTCCAGTGGCTACCAATCAATCTGCGCATCAGGCAGAAACTCCTCACCCTGGACTTCAAGGCTCTCCATCACCTCGCCCCCTCCTACCTCACCTCCCTTCTCTCCTTCTACTGCCCAGCCTGCACCCTCCACTCCTCCGCCGCTAATCTCCTCA
Source organism: Tachyglossus aculeatus (assembly GCF_015852505.1). Classification (NCBI taxonomy): domain Eukaryota; kingdom Metazoa; phylum Chordata; class Mammalia; order Monotremata; family Tachyglossidae; genus Tachyglossus; species Tachyglossus aculeatus. The sequence continues at coordinate 3,176 of NW_024045034.1, forward strand.
CCGTGCCTCGTTCTCGCCTGTTGCGCCATCGACCTCCGGCCCACATCATCGCCCGGGCCTGGAATGCCCTCCCTCTGCCCATCCACCAAGCTAGCTCTCTTCCTCCCTTCAAGGCCCTACTGAGAGCTCACCTCTTCCGGGAGGCCTTCCCAGACTGAGCCCCTTCCTTCCTCTCCCCCTCGTCCCTTTCTCCATCCCCAACATCTTACCTCCTTCCCTTCCCCACATCATCATCAATCAATCAATTGTATTTATTGAGCGCTTACTGTGTGCAGAGCACTGTACTAAGCGCTTGGGAAGTACAAGTTGTCAACATATAGAGACAGTCCCTACCCAACAGTGGGCTCACAGTCTAAAAGGGGGAGACAGAGAACATCTGGGTGTTTGCCCGCCATCTAAAACTCAATATGTCCAAGACTGAACTCCTTATCTTCCCTCCCAAATCCTGCCCTCTCCCTGACTTTCCTGTCACTGTAGACAGCACTACCATCCTTCTCTTCATCCAAACCCGCACCCTTGATGTCATCCTCTACTCCATTTTCTTGTTCACCCCTCACATCAAATCCGTCACCAAAACCTGCCGGTATCACCTACGCAACATCACCAAGATCCGACCTTTCCTCTCCATCCATACCGCTACCTTGCTGGTTCAATCTCTCATCCTGCCCCGACTGGATTACTACCTCCTCTCTGATCTCCCATCCTCCTGTCTCTCCCCACTTCAGTCTATACTTCATGCTGCTGCCCGGATCATCTTTGTGCAGAAATGTTCTGGGCATCTTACTCCCCTCCTCAAAAATCTCTAGTGGCTGCCTGTCAACATATGCATTAAGAAAAACTCCTCACTCTAGGCTTCTAGGCTCTCCATCACCTCGCCTCCTCCTACCTCACCTCCCTTCTCTCCTTCTACAACCCAGCCTGCACCCTCCAATCCCCTGCCGCTAACCTCCTCTCTGTACCTCATTCTTGTCTGTCCGACCGTCGACCCCCGACCCTTGTCCTCACCCTGGCCTGGAATGCCCTCCCTCTGCACATCCGCCAAGTTTGCTCTCTTCCTCCCTTCAAAGCCCTACTGAGAGCTCACCTCCTTCAGGAGGCCTTCCCAGACTGATCCCCCTTTGTTTCTCCTCCTCCCCATCCCCCTGACCTACCTCATTCCCCTCCCCACAGCACCTGTATATATGTTTTACAGATTTATTACTGTATTTATTTTACTTTTACATATTTATTATTCTATTTATTTTCTTAATGAAGTGCATCCAGCTTTATTTCTATTTTTTCTGATGACTTGACACCTGTCACATGATTTGTTTTGTTGTCTGTCTCCCCCTTCTAAACTGTGAGCCTGTTGTTGGGTAGGGACCGTCTCAATACGTTGCCATCTTGTATTTCCCAAGTGCTTAGTACAGTGCTCTGCACACAGTAAGCGTTCATACGTACGAGTGAATGAATGAATGAATGAATGAATGATGGGGACTGGGTCCAACCTGATTAATTCGTATCTACAGCGAGCTTAGTCCAACACTTGGTAAATAGTAAGTGTTTAACAAACAGCATAATTAATCTCAATACAATAGAGTCGGTAGATGCAATCTCTGTCCACAAGGAGCTTACAGTCTCTCTCTCTCAGTCTCTCTCTCTCTTTCTCCATCTCTTTCTATCTCTCTCCCTCTCCCTCCCTCCTTTTCTGTGCCCAGTGCCATCCCTTGTGAGGGGAACTTAGAAAGGGTACCTCACAGAATTGCTTGGAACTGACATAGACACAGCAATCAGTCAATGGGTGATATTTATCAGGCACATAATCTGTACAGATCAGTGTCCTAAATGCTTGTGAGAGTACAATAGAGTTAGAAGACATCAATCCCTTCCTTCAAATAGCTTGCAATCTGGTATGGAAGATAGACATTAAAGTAATTACAGCTAAGAGGAAGCCAGAGAGGATAAAGATGTGTCTTTGAGTGCAATGTGCTGTGTGAGAGTAACCACGTTCATTGGGGAGGAAATACGGTAGGGAGATGAATGAATTATCTGGGAAGATCTCTTGAAGGAGATGCGACTCTAGAAAGATCTTGAAGAAGCGGAGAGTGGTGGTAGGCCAGATGTGAAGGTGGAGGGTGTTCCAGGGAGGGGGAAAGCAAGAGATTGATGATGAGAAATATGAGGTAGGGTGGTATGAGAGGAATGAAGTTTGTGAGCTGGGGTACTGTGGGAGAAAAGAGAGCTGAAGGGGAGAAGAAAGAGCTAAACTGAGTGCCCTAAAGCCAGTGGTCAGGAGTTTCTGCTTGCTTATGATTCCTTGCATTCATGCGAACAATCAATCAATCGATCATTCTCCAACTTAGGCTGGAAGCCCCATGTGGAACAGGGATGGTATCCAACCTGATAAAACCTCAGTGTGCAGAATAGTGCTCTACATATTGTAAGCACTAAATAAATACCACTGATTGGATGAGAGTTGAGGACTTCCATCAAGCGACCCCCCGCCACAACACCTCCAGCCCTTAGGCAGCTGCTCTCCTCCTGCCAGTTCCCAAATGAACAACCCAGAAGCTCACCTGTAGTAGAGTTCAGACCCCATCACCGCCCCTCTCTCCGCCCCCATTTCTCCATTTATAAAATGGGGCAGGGAGGGGCCCAGGGAGACTCAGTTTGATTATGCTGTGGAGGCCATGATGGGTAGATCAGCTTCTTGATCGTTCCCTAGGTGAAGGTGAAATAACTGAGACTTCCGAATTTCCATTTGCTAGCTCTTCAAGGGTGTAAAGGACTCAAAATTGAAAGGGGTTACCATTATGTTTTTTTACCAAGATGTCTTTAGAGATAGTCTCCTGGCAGTCCCAAAGAATATAAAATAGACACCCAAAAAGAAGCTCCAAGAGAAGCAGCGTGGCTCACTGTAAAGAGCACGGGCTTTAGAGTCAGTGATCATGGGTTCAAATCCCGGTTCTGCCATTTGCCAGCTGTGTGACTTTGGGCAATTCACAACTTCTCTGCTCCTCAGTTACCTCTTCTGTAATAATAATAATAAGAAGAAGAATAACGGTATTTGTGAAGCACTTACTATTGGCAAAGCAATGTTCTGTAAAATAGGGATTGACTGTTAGCCCCCTGTGCAACAACCTGATCTCCTTGTAACCTCCCCAGTGCTTAGAACAGTGCTTAATAAATGTCATCATCATTATTATAATTAAATAGCCCCAGCGTGCCTTGCAATGACAACACTTTCTCTCTCCTCTTCCTCTTCCTCTCCCACTCACCTCTCTCCTGACTCCTGTCACTCTGTTTGTCTCTGCATTGCTCTTTCACACTTCCTCAATTCTCCCTTTCTCTCTCTCTCTCTTCCTCTGTTCATCTCTCTCTTTCTGCCTTTCAAAACAAGATACTTTATTATTATTACCATTATTGTGGTATTTATTAAGCACTTACTATGATAGTTATAGTAATCAATCAGTGGTATTTATTGAACACTTACTATGTGCACAGCACTGTCTTAAGTGTTTGGGAAAGTATAAGGCAACAGATTTGACAGACCTGATTCCCGCCCTCAAGGAATTTACAGCTCGTGGGTGAGAAGGGGCGGGGTGGGCTGGGAGACTAAGGAGAGGGATGAATAATCGGGAAGTAGCGTGGCCCAGTGGAAAGAGCACTGGCCTGTGAATCAGAGGAACTGCACTCCAATCCAGTACTGTCACTTGCCTGCTCTGTGAATTTGGGCAGGTCACTTCACTTCTCTGTGCCTCAGTTACCTCATCTGTCAAATGGGGATTCCTACTTAGATTGTGGGCCCCATATGGAACCTGATCAGCTTGTATTTTTGTACAGTACTTGGCACATAGTAAACTCTGAACAGATACCACAATTATTATTATCATCATTACTACTACCATTACTACTACTGCTATTATTTATGACATTACCATTACTGCTACTACTGTTGCACTGTCCTTTTCCAAGCACTTAGTACAGTGGGCTGCACAGAAGAAGTGCTCAATTAATACCAATGATTGATTACTATGACTATCATGACTACTGCAACTATGACTATTGCTGCTACTATTACTACTATTGTTACTAGTACTACAACTACTGCTACTATTTCTACTGCTGCTACCATGGCTACTATTACTACTACTGCTATTATTACTAATACCACTCCTACTACAAGTAGTAGGAGTAGTAGAGAAGCAGCGTGGCTTAGTGGAAAGAGCATGGGCTTGGGAGTCAGAGGTCATGGGTTATAATCCTGACTCTGTCACTTGTAAGCTGTGTAACTTTGGACAAGTCACTTCACTTCTCTGGGCCTCAGTTACCTCATCTTTAAAATGGGGATTAAGACCGTGAGCCCCACGTGGGACAACCTGATTACCTTTTATCTACCCCAGCACTTAGAACAGTGCTTGCCACATAGTAAATGCTTAACAAATGTCATTATTATTATTATTATTATTGTTATTATTATTATTATTATTATTATTACTACTGCTACTATTATTGCTACTATTACAGCTACTACTACTATTACTACTGCTGCTACAATGACTACTACTGCTACAATTACTATGTCTACTACTACTGCTACTGCTACGACTACTTCCATTACTATTACTTCTGCTGCTGTTACTACTTCTACTAATAATAATTGTGGAATTTGTTAAGTGCTTACGATGTTCCAGGCACTGTACTAAGCCCTGGGGTGGTTACAAGCAAATTGGATTGTACACAGTCCCAGTCCCATGTGGAGCTCACAGTCTCAACCCCCATTTTACAGATGAGGTAACTGAGGCATAGAGAAGTGAAGTGACTTGCCCAAGAACATACAGCAGACAAGTGGTGGAGCAGGGATTAGAACCCTTGACCTTCTGACTCCCAGGCCAGTGCTCTACCCACTACACCAAAATACTCCTCCTCCTCCCTCTTCTCCTCCCCCTTCTCCTCCTCCTCCTCTTTCCACAACTACTATTACCACCACTACTACTACTACTGCTATTACTACTACTACTACTATCACTTCTACTCATGCTCCATCCCACCTTCAGTCACTCCCTGTGTTTGGTTCTTTTGACTATATCATCTTCGTGGAAACCTAACACATGAGGGTCTATCTTCCCTCTAGTAGTCCCACCTACAATTCCTAGAACTTTGTTGACGCCAAATAAGGCACAATGTAAAGATGCTTTACCAACTCAAACTTGAAATGATCAAGAACAGTTTGAGTGGGAGGGCCCAGGAGATATAGCTGGCATTAATTAATTCATTCAGTCATATTTATTGAGCACTTACTGTGTGCAGAGCACTGAACTAAGTGCCTGGAAAGTACAATTCAGAAATAAATAGGGACAATCCCTACCCAACAACGGCCTCCCAGTCTAGAAGAGGGGACACAGACAACAAAACAAAAAGTAAACAGGAATCAATAGCATCATTATAAGTGAATAGAATTACAGATTTATCCACATCATTAATAAAATGAATACAATTATAAATAGGCACATATGTACACAAGTGATTTGGAGTGCGGAGGTGGGTAGAGAAGAGGGAGGGAGTTGGGGCAATGGGGAGGAGAGGAGGAGAAGAGGAAAAAGGGAACTCAGTCTGGGAAGGCTTCCTGGAGCAGGTGAGCTTTCAGTAGGGCTTTGAAAAGGGGAGTGTGCTAGTTTGGCAGATGTGAGGAAGGAGGGCATTCCAGGCCAGAGGTAGGATGTGTGCCAGGGGTTGATGGCGGGACAGGAGAGAATGAGGTACAATGAGGAGGTTAGCGGCGGAGGAGCGGAGTGTGTGGTGTGGGACGTAGAAGGACAGAAGTGAGGGGGTTGTTTGTCTATTGTTTTCTATAATTTCCTCAGACAGCATCCAGGAATCTGGGACAGGCTCAGCTAAACCGGGATATATAAGTGCCCGAGAAGTGAGGATGTTTGTTGAGTCCAACCTTTGAACAAGATGCTCCCATGAACTCCAGCTCTAAAGTTAGGGAACCAATGAATTAGACTGTAGGGCCTGGAAAGAAGGAAGGGTATTATCTTGTCTGTGACTACTCAGAGCTCAGAACAGCTTCCTGTACATGCTGGTTACTGATGATGCTTGAGGAACCGTGTGGCTTAGTGGATAGAACCAGGGTCTGGTAGTCAGGGGACCTGAGTTCTAAACCTGACTCCTCCACATACCGGCTGTATGACCTTGGCAAGTTGCTTAACCTCTCTATGCCTCAGTTCCCTCGTCTGCCAAATGTGGATTCAATCTCTGTTCTTCCCCCTACTTAGACTGTGAGTCCCATTTGGGACCTGATCATCTCATATCTACCCCAGTGCTTAATACAGTGGTTGGTACATAAGAAGTGCTTAACAAATACCACTATCATGATTGCTCTCTGCCTCCTTCTGGACTGTGAGCTGTTGTGGGCGGGGATTGTCTCTATTTGTTGTTGAACTGTACTTTCAAAGCGCTTAGTACAGTGCTCTGCACACAATAAGCTCTCAATAAATATGATTGAATGAATGAATGAATTATTGTTTTTATTACTCTAACACCTCCATTTCCTTCACATCCAGAGCAACTATACCCCCTGTCTACAAGATAATCAATGGTATTTATTGAGCACTTACTGTATGCAGAGCACTGTACTAAACACTTGGGAGAGTACAACACAACAGAGTTGGTAGATGTGTTACCTGTCCACAACGAGCTTACAATCAAGAGGCAGAGACAGAAATTAATATAAACAAATTATTTATAATATATAATTTAAAGATATGCTGAGAGGTGTTGTGGCGTTGGGAGTGGAGCTGATATTAAATACCCAAACATCACAGATCCAAGTGCATAGGTGATGCAGAAGAGAGAGAGAGCAGGGGAAAAGAGAGTTTTTTGGTGGGAGACCTTTTGGAGGGGATGCTCACTTATTAAAGCTTTGAAGGTGGAGAGAGTGGCGGTCTGGTGCATATGAACGGGAGGGGGTCCCAGGCTAGCTAAACCTGAAGCTCAATTATGCCAAAATGGAACTGGAGTAAGAACACGAGGGGTTCTGGGGAAAAAGAGAGCTTCTTCTCCCACCAATGGCAGGAGAGCAAACTGTTCCTTCCTGAAAAGTAGAGGGGAGAACTGAGTTGATGATCTATGAGAGAACAGCTCTGTCTAGTGGAAAGAACACTGGCCTGGGAGTCAGAGACCTGGGTTCTCATTCCGTTTCCACCGCATGCCTGCTGTGTGGCCTTAGGCAAGTCACTTAACTTCTCTGGGCCTCAGTTTGCTCATCTGAAAATGGGTGTTCAATATTTGTTCTCCTTCCTACTTGGACTGTGAGCCCCATATGGGAGTTGCTTTTCTTGTATTTACCCCAGCGTTTAGTTTAGTGCTTGGCACATAGTAAGTGCTTAACGAATATTCATTGATTCATCATATTCATTGAGTGCTTAATATGCTCCGAGCACTGTACAATGTGTTTGGGAGAGTACAATACAACTATAAACAGACACATTCCCTACCCACAAAGAGTTTACAGTCTAGAGCTGGGGGAGACAGACATTAATTCAAACAAATACATTACAGATATGCACATAAGTGCTGTAGTACTGGAAGTAGGGAAGAATAAAGGGAGAACCACAGGGTGACGCTGAAGGGAGTGGGAGAAGAGGAAAAGGGGGGGCTTAGTCATGGAAGACCTCCTGGAGATGTGCCTTCAATAGGGCTTTGAAGTGGGGGAGAGTAATTGGCTTCTGGATTTAAGGAGGCAGGGCATTCCAGGTCAGAGTCAGGACTTCGGCGAGTGGTCGGGGCGTGATAGGAGAGATCGAGGCCCAGTGAGAAGTTTAGCTTTAGAGGAGTGAAGTGTGTGGTCTGGGTTGTAATAGGAGAGAAGCAAGGTGAGGTAGGAGGGGACAAGGTGATGGACTGCTTTAAAGCCAACGGTGAGGAGTTTGATGGGAGGTGGATGGGCAACCATTGACGTTTTTTGAGGAGCCGGTGACATATCCTGAACGTTTTTGTAGAAAAATGATCCAGGCAGCAGAGTGAAATAAGGACTGGAGTGGGGAGAGTCAGGAGGCTGGGAGGTCAGCAAGGAAGTTCATTCAGTAACCCAGGTGAGATAGGATGAGTGATTTTATTACGGTGGTAGCAGTTTGGGTGGAGAGGAAAGGGTGGATTTTAGCAATATCGTGAAAATGTGACCAACAGGATTTAGTGGTGGATTGAATATTTGGGTTGAATGTGAGAGAGGAGTCAAGGACAACGCTAAGGATACGCCAAGGATATCCCTGAGATAGGAAGGATGGTGGTGATCCCTACAGGGATGCGAAAGTTAGGGGGAGGACAAGCTTTGCGTGGGAAGATAAGGAGTTCAGATTTGGACATGTTAAACCTGAGGTGATGGGAGGTCATCCAAGTACAGATGTCTTGAAGGCAAGATGAAATGTGAGACTGCAGAGAGGCAGTGAGATCAGGACTGGAGATGTAGATTTGGGTAACATCCACATAGAGGTGGTAGTTGAAGCCATGGGAATGAATGAGTTCTTCAAGGGAGTGGGTGTGGATGGAAAATAGAAGGGGACCTAGAACTGAACCTTGAAGGATCCCCACAGTTAAGGGGGTGGGACACAGATGAGGAGTCCACGAAGGAGATTGAGAATGAAAGAGCAGAGAGATGAGGAGAACCAGGAGAGGACAGACTCGGTGAAGTCAAGGTTGGATGACGTTTCCAGGAGAAGGGGCTAGTCCACTCTGTCGAAGATGTATGAGAGGTCTAGGATGAATAGGATGGAGTAGAAGCTGTTGGGTTTGGAAATAAGGAGATCATTGTTGACCTTTGAGAGGGCGATTCCTGTGTAGTGAATGGTGGAGAGGAGATTGGAGAGGGTCAAGGAGAGAACTGGAGGAGAGGAATTTGAGACAGCAGATGTAGATTACTCACTCAAGAAGTTTGGCGAGAAATGGTATGAGGGAGATGGGGAAATACCTGGAGGGAGCCGTGGGGTCAAGGGAGGGTTTTTTTTTAGGATTGGGGAGACATGGGCATGTTTGAAAGCAATGGGGAAGAAGCCAATGGAGAGCAAACTGTTGAAGATGGTTGTTAGGGAAGAAGGGAGGGGGCAAGAGTTTTGATAAGGTATGAAGGAATGTGGTTGGATGCGCAGGTGGAGGGGGTGGCTTCTGAGAGGAAGTAGGAGATCTCCTCTAGAGATACTGCCTGAAAGGACGGGAAAGTTGAAGAGAGGGCCGGAAGGAGGAGGGACTGAAGAGGGTCAGGGGAGATTTTAGGGCGCTCACTTTTGACAGTGTCAATTTTATAAATAAAGTAGGTGGCCAGGTCTTTAGAGGAAAGGGATGGGTGAGGAGGAGGGACAGGGGGCTTGAGGAGGGCGTTAAATGTCTGGAACAACTGGAGAGGTGTGCCAATAAGCGTGGAGAAATAATTCTGCTGGGCAGAGGAGAGGGCAGAGTTAAAGCTTGAAAGGATAAACTTAAAATGGACCAAGCTGACCTGATATTTAGATTTCCACCAGCAGCAGTTTGAGCTCAAGAGTGAATGAGGTGTATTGCACAGGTGATCCAAGGCTGTGGGTTAGAACAACAGAGGGATAAGGGAGCAAGTGAGCTGAGTTCCACAGAGAGGGTGGTGTTGAGAATGTTTATTTAATAATAATGATAATAAAATGATGGGATTTATTAAGCGCTTACTATGTGCAAAGCACTGTTCTAAGCGCTGAGGAGGATGCAAGGTGATAAGATTGTCCCACGTGGGACTCACAGTCTTCATCTCCATTTTACAGATGAGGTAACTGAGGCACAGAGAAGTTAAATGACTTGCCCACAGTCACACAGCTGACAAGCGGCTGAGCCAGGATTAGAACCCATGACCTTTGACTCCCAAGGTTCTTTCCATTGAGCCATGATGCTTCTATGGTCATCGAGGGAGGGTAGTTGGGGTATGAAGGCTAGGTGGAGCATAATGAATTGAGAAAAGTTGATGGGGTCAAAATATCAGATGACTCTCTGGGGGAATATCACAGATTTATGGGGAGGAGGAGTGCGGGAGAGGAGGCAAGTGAAGAGGTTGTGGTCACATAGAGGGATTTGAGAGTTGGTGAGGGCAGAGATTGTATAGCGGTCAGCGATGATGAAATCGAGTGTCTGTCCAGGTTGGTGAGTGGGAGAGGTGGGGTGGAGCAGGAGGTCAGTGGAGTTGAGGAGTAATAAGAGGTGGTCAGCAGAAGGTTCATCAGGAACATCTGTTTCATATGATTATACTCATCTTCTAATGGTAATAAATAATAATTGTGGTATTTGTTAAGTTTTTATAATGGGTCAAGGACTATAGTAAGCCTTGGGAGAGATACAAGATAATTAGGTCAGACACAGTCTCCATCCCACATGGGGTTCACAGCCTAAGGGTGGAGGAGAAGAACTATCAGATCCCCATTTTAAAGATCAGGAAACAGAGGCCCAGAGACTTCAAGGAACGGACAGCTACAGGAATAGAACCCACGTCCTCCGCCTCCCATGTCTGTGCTCTTTCCTACTGATGTATGGATTCTCCTCCCTCCTCCAGGAAAACACAACATCACCTTAAAAGTATGGGCAATGGCACGGGGGTTACAGAATTCCTCCACCTGGGATTTTCAGAGGTCCGGGAGCTGCCGGTGTTCCACGCCGCTTTGTTCCTCCTACCCTACCTGGAGGCCCTGACAGGGAATCTCCTCATTGTTGCTGCCACCGCCCTTGACCGGCGCCTCCACACCCCCATGTACTTCTTTCTCAGGAACCTGTCCATCCTCGACCTCTGCCTCATCTCCACCGTTGTCCCCAAGTCCATCCTTAACTCCCTGACCAACAACAGATGTATTTCTTTCTCAGGATGCATCCCCCAGGTGTTTTTCTTCGGATTTTCTGGCAGTTCTGAAATGGCCTTCCTCATGACAGTGTTCCACGACCGCTACATGGCCAATTGCTGCCCCCTGAGCTATGACATTATTATGCATCCAAAGGCTTATGGGAAGATGACGGTTGCCTCCTGCCTCAGAGGGGCTCTCAATGGATCCCTACGCACAGCTGCGTCCTTCTCCACACATTTCTGTGGGTCCAAAGTGATTAATCAATTCTTCTTTGACATCCATCCGCTCCTGAGACTCTCCTGCTCCAGGGGTTTCCACAGTGAACTAGGTATCATTGCTTTCAACATGCTTCTAGGGTCGGGATGCTTTGCCTCCATAACTCTATCTTACATGCACATGTTCTCAGCTGTGCTGAGGATGCGGTCCACAGCAGCTGGGCCAAAACCTTCTCCACCTGCCTGCCCCACCTCACAGTCGTGATTTTATTTGTCTTCCCAACCCTGTTATAATATTTCACCTCCATCGCCAAGCCTGCATCCATTCTGGACCTGATAGGGTCCCTCTTCTACACCGTGGTGCCTCCCACCCTGAACCCCCTCAATTACAGCCTGAGGAACCAGGACGTGAAGGCAGCAGTGAGAAAACTTGTCTGCAGATCGAAAATGATCTGAGACAGTCTCCTCCTCAGCTTTGCCAAACCACATCCTCCTTTTTCTAAGCCCTTGTGGATGGTGTCCAATGGAGTTGGCTGTGTGAATGACTATATCACAGTGGTTTGTCCTGGATCAGTCCATGTGATCATATGCATGACGAGATGGATTGTGGTGATTCCTTGAAGACCCCAAAATTGGACAGGAATACACAGAAAAGTCCCTCTTGCCTGTAAGATTCTTGAGCCTAGGGATTGTGGCTACCAAATCTGTCATTATATTTTCCCAAATGCTTAGTACAGTTCTCTGCAAACAGCAGACACTCAATAAATATCACTGAATGATTGACTGAAAATGTTTGAGGAGGAGTGTGGCCTAGTGGAAAAAACACGGGCCTGGGACTGAGAAGATCTGGGTTTTAATCCTGGCTCTGCCACTTGTCTACTGTGTGTGACCTTGTGCAAGTCACTTAACTTCTCTTTGCCTCAGTTGCCTCATCTGTAAAATGTGGATTAAGACTTTGAGCTCCATATGGGACAGGGACTGTGTCCAATCCAATTATTTTGCATCTACCGCAGCTCTTAGTACGGTGCCTGAAACATAGTAAATGATTAACAATAGCCATAATTATCATTATTATTAGTAGTAGTCACAGTTAACAAATACCATTAAAAAAGGACTGATTGAAAATCCTGATTGATACTATCAATCAATCATATTTATTGAGTGTTTATTGTGTGCAGAGTACTGTGCTAATCTCGTTGTGGGCAGGGAATATGCCTGCTTATTATTATATTGTGATGATGATGATGATGATGATATTTGTTAAGCACTTACTATGTGCCAGGCAGTGTTCTAAGTACTGGGGTAGATGCAAGGTCATCAGGTTGTCTCACATGGGGCTCACAGTCTTAATCCCTATTTTTCAAATGAGGTATCTGAGACACAGAGAAGTTGTGACTTGCCCAAGTCACACATCTGATAAGCAGCACAGCTGGGATTAGAACCCATGACCTTTGACTCCCAGGCCCGTGCTCTTTCCACTAGGCCATGCTGAGTTGTAGTCATAGTTAACAAATACCACTGACAAAGGATAAATGATTGAAAACACTGATTGATAGTATCAATCATATTTATTGAGTGCTTACTGTGTGCAGAGCACTGTACTAAGCTCGTTGTGGGCAGGGAGTATGTCTGTTTATTGTTATATTGTAAAGATGATGATGATGGTATTTGTTAAGTGCTTACTACATGCCAGGCAGTGTTCTAAGAGGTGGGGTAGATACAAGGTCATATTGTACTCTCCCAAGTGCTTAGTACAGTGGTCTGCACACAGTAAGCACTCATTAAATACAATTGAATGAAATGAATGAACGCACAATATAACTGAGTTGGCAGACACAATGAGTTTAGAGCTTAATATCTAGGGAAGACTTTCGAGGCCAGTCCTGAATCCTGGGAGGGGTCCCACCTGAGAGTCAGGAGGAAGCTAGCAACTCAAGTCATTTTTTGAAGACCCTGGTTTACAGCCTCTCCCTTCAAGACTCTGGCTTGAGAAGTGGTCCCGGACCATGGAGATCCAGGATGGGAAAGATCTGGTCTGTGGTCCCTAAGGAATTAACAAGGGCAGCAAAGTGCCCAGAGCACAACTCCTCCCAGCCCACAGGAAAAACGGCTGCCACATTTTGGATGCCCACTTGCCCCTCCATTTATTCTACTTCCTGCTGCTTGGTCGCACATTTACTCCTCCATTTCCTCTACTTCCTGCTGCTGGATGCCCATTTGCCCTTACATTTTAACTGCTTGCTGCTTTTTGGATGTCCACTTGCCCCCTCCATTTACAGTGCTTGCCGCTGTTTCGATGCCTATTTGCCCCTCCGTATCTGCTGGATATGGGGGATAATAATAATGATAATAATAATAATAATAATAATAACAAATAATGGCATTTATTAAGCGCTTAGTATGTGCATAGCACTGTTCTAAGCGCTGGAGAGGTTACAAGATGATCGGGGGTGGGCTAACAGTCTTAATTCCCATTTTACAGATGAGGTACTGAGGCACAGAGAAGTTAAGTGACTTGCCCAAAGTCACACAGCTGACAATTGGTAGAGCCGGGGTTTGAACCCATGACCTCTGACTCCAAAGCCCGGGCTCTTTCCACTGAGCCGCGCTGCTTCTCTATGGATATGGAGGAGCCCACCTCCTCCAGGAGGCAGTCCCAGACTGAGCCCCCTTTTTGCTCTCCTCCTCCCCATCGCCCCCGCTCCCCCGCCCTACCTCCTTCCCCCGCCCAGAGCACTTGTATATATTTGTACATATTTATTACTCTATTCATTTTACTTGTACATATTTACTACTCTATTTTATTAATGTGGCGAATATAGCTATAATTCTATTTATTCTGACGGTTTTGACACCCGTTTACATGTTTGACCCGGTTTTGACACCCGTCTACCCGTCACCGTTCTAGATGGTGAGCCCGTTGTTGGGTAGGAACCGTCTCTATACGTTGCCAACTTGTACGTCCCAAGCGCATAGCACAGTGCTCTGCACAGAGTAAGCGCTCAATAAATATGATTGAATGAATGAACTAGTGGAGTACTGTAGACTGTTAGCTTGACTCTAGACTGCAAGCTCACTATGGGCAGAGAACAAGGCTGCTAATTATTATTAATAATGTTAATAATAATAATGATAATAATGATTGTGATATTTTGAAGTGCTTAGTATGCGCCAGGCACTGTGCTAATATCTGGGGTGGATACAAGCAAATTGGGTTGGACACAGTTCCTGTTCCACATGGGGCTCACCACCATAATCCCCCTTTTACAAATGAGGTAACTGAGACACGGAGAAGTGAAGTGGCTAGGCCAAGGTCACACAGGAAGCAATTGGCGAAGTCAGGATTAGAACCCAAGACTGTTTCATTCTGTTGTACTCTCCCAAGCGTTGAGTATAGAGCTCTACACATAGTAAGCACTCAATAGATACCATTGATTGATAGTTTGGAAAGAGCACGTGCCTGGGAGTCAGAGGACAATGGTTCTAATACCAGCGCTGCACTTGTCTGCTGGGCGACCTTGGGCAAGTCACTGAACTTCCCTGTGCCTCTGTTTCTTCATCTGCCAAAAGAGGATTCAATATCCATTCTCTCTCCTACTTAGACTGTGAGCCCCATGTGGGACAGGGGCTGTGTATGACCTGATTAACTTGTATCTACCCAGCACTTAGAACAATGCTTGACACATAGTTAGTGCTTAACAAATACCAGAAAATGATGAAACATTTCTGGGAAAGTAGTAGTAATAATGATAATTATAATATATATGGTTCTTGTTACACTCTTATGTGCCACACCCCGTTCTAAGTGCTGGAGAGTATACAGGTTAATCAGGTTGGATACAGTTCCTGTCCCACAGGGGGCTCACACTCTTATCCCCATTTACAGGTGAGGTATGTGAGACACAGAGAAGTGAAGTGAAATACCCAAGGTCACACAGCAGACAAGTGGCAGAGACAAGATTAGAACCCGGGTCCTTCTGACTGCCACGCCCGAGCTCTAAGCCAATTAGTCTCTACTTCAGTGATCCAATATGTCCCACAGATTCTGGAATTCCAGCTCAGTCTTGAGAGTCCTGTCCCAGTATGGTGGTTGTGGCCAGTGCTTGCAGATTCTGGCCACCAAGGCACCCATGACATAGCAGGCATTTCAACACGAACATGGCATAATTCCATCAATCGTATTTATTGAGCACTTACTGTGTGCAGAGCACTGTACTAAGTGTTTGGAAGTTTACAATATAACAATATAACAGACACATTCCCTGACCACAGAAAGCTTACAGTCTGTGTCATAAGTGACATTTTTCAAAGGTTCCCCTGCATCTGTCCAAACCTAGGGCAGGTCCCTTGAAGGGCTCAGAACCTTTTCCATTAATCATTGTTGTATTTGTTAAGTGCCAGACACTGTAGTAAGCGCTGGGGTAGACATGAGATAATCGGGTTGGACACAGTTCCTGTCCCACATTAAGGCTCACACTTTTATTCCCCATTTTACAGATGAGGTAATTGAGGCACAGAGAAGTGAAGTGACTTGCCTAAGGTCACCCAGCAGACGAGCTTGATCTTTGCCCTCGCTTTCCAGGCCCCTCTAAACCCAGGAACAACTTTCGTTTGAGCCAAGGAAGAGCAGCTGGGGAAAAAGGAAATTCGGAACCAAAAATAAAATCAATCAATCGTATTTATTGAGTGCTTACTGTGTGCAGAGCACTGCACTAAGCGCTTGGGAAGTACAAGTTGGCAACATATAGAGACAGTCCCTACCCAACAGTGGGCTCACAGTCTAAAAGGGGGAGACAGAGAACAAAACCAAACATACTAACAAAATAAAATAAATAGAATAGATATTTAAAAGTAAAATAAATAAATAGAGTAATAAATATGTACAAACATATATACATACATACAGGTGCTGTGGGGAAGGGAAGGAGGTAAGATGGGGGGGATGGAGAGGGGGGCGAGGGGGAGAGGAAGGAAGGGGCTCAGTCTGGGAAGGCCTCCTGGAGGAGGTGAGCTCTCAGTAGGGCCTTGAAGGGAGGATGATGCCACCTACAGGCAGGAAGACAGAACAGCAAGTAGTCAGACTGTCTAGTGATAAACTGGACAAATGGCCACCCTAAGCTTCTGACTGATTCAACCAATGTCTCTTGGTACCAAGTACCCTGGTCCGAGGACCTTGGCTAGGGATTGCTTTCCTGGAGTGGGAAGTTACTTACTCCAAGTAATGTTTAACTGCCCTGTCAGCCCTACTGTCGGAATCAGAACACCTGGCCATCCCTATACAGGCTGGACATTGGGAGAGCCAGTAATAAGAGCAATGTTCTAAGTGCTAGGGTAGATTATGAGGTAATCAGCATGGCTTCGTGGAAAGAGCCCGGGTTTGGGAGTCAGAGGTCATGGATCCTAATTCCGCCTATGCCACTTGTCAGCAAGTCACTGAACTTCTCCGTGCCTCAGTTACCTCATCTGTAAAATGGGGATGAAGGCTGTGAGCCACACGTGAGACAACCTGAGCACCTTGTATATACCCCAGCGCTTAGAACAGTGTTTGACACATAGTAAATGTGTCATCATTATTATTATTATTATGACAGAGTCCCTGTCCCAAATAGGTCTCACGGTCACGATCCCCACTTTACAGATGAGAGCTGAGGCACAGAGAAGTGAAGTGACTCACCCAAGGTCACACAGCAGACAAGTGTTGGAGCTGGGATTAGAACCCAGGTCTTTCTGACTCTCAGGTCTGGGCTTGTTCCACTAGGTCAGGCTGCTTCTCTAAGGGCAATTAGACCCAGAGGGCACTAAGTTACCTTTACTCTTATTATCAATCAATCAATCAATCTTATTTATTGAGCATTTACTTTGGACAAAGCACTGTACTAAGTGCTTAGGAGAATACAATAAAGCAGAGATTACTGTGTCAGATGTGAATCACTACGTCACCTCTCAATTAATTGCATTTATTGAGTACTTACTATGTGCAGAGCAATGTTCTAAGCATTTGGGGAAGTACTACAAAGCAGAGTTGATAGACATGTTTCCTGTCCATGATGGGTTTTCAGTCTACAGAGGGAGACAGGCATTAATCCATTAACCCATCAATAAATGGTATTTATTGAGCACTTACTGTGCGTGGAGCACTGTACTAAGCCCTTGGGAGAATACACTGTAACAGAGTTGGTAGACATGTTCCCTGTCCACAGGAAGCTTCAGTGGTTTGGAGACCAAGTAGCATTATCCTTTCTTCTAAATCTCCGTTCTCTACCCACCTCTTCAAGAAGCTCAGGGCATCACAGGACAGGAATGGTGAATTGTACACGTGTGACCAGATTCCTGCTCCTGGGTTTCTCAGAGGACCGGGAGCCGCAGCTAGTCCACGCCGTGCTCTTCCTCCTGGTCTACCTGGTGGCCGTGATGGGGAATCTCCTCATCGTCGCACATCACCACCCTCAACCGGCGCCTCCACACACCCATTTACTTGTTCCTCAGGAACCTCTCCTTCATAGACGTCTGCTACATCTCCGTCACCATCCCCAAATCCATCTTCAATTCCCTAGCCTACAGGTGTGGTATTTGTTTCCCAGACTGCGTTCTTCAAGTGTTCTTCATCTCCCTGGCGTCTGCCGAGATGGGCGTCCTCACTGCGATGTCCTACGACCGCTACGCTGCCATCTGCCGCCCCCTGCCCTATGATGTCGTCATGAGCAAAGGGGCCTGTGGGAAGATGGCGGCCGCCTCCTGGCTCAGTGGCGCCCTTGCTGGACTGGCTCCAATCTGGCCTCCATCTCCTTCACTCCACAGAAAACTTATATGTTGCTGAATTGTACTTTCCAAGCGCTCAGTACAATGCTCTGCACACAGTAAGCGTTCAATTAATACGATTGAATGAATGAATGAAAGAAACCACCCTCTCAAAGGACACTAATGATCTACTTCTTGCCAAATCCAATGACCTCTAATGCAACCTACTCCTCCTCGACCTCTTAGCTGTTTTCGACACTGTGGACCGCCCCTTTCTACTGGAAATGTTTTTCAACCTTGGTGGCTTCACTGACTCTGCCTTCTCCTGGTTCTCCTGGTTCTCCTCTTATGTCTCTGGCCATTCATTCTCAGTTTCCCCTGTGGGCTCCTCCTCGGCCTTCCACCCCCTAACTGTGGGGGTCCCTCAAGGTTCAGTTCTGGGTCCCCTTCTATTCTCTATCTACACCCACTCCCTTGGAGAACTCATTCACTTCCATGGCTTCAACTTCCACCTCTACGCAGATGATACCCGAATCTACAACTCCAGCTCTGATCTCTCTCCCTCTGTCCAGTCTGGCATCTCTTCCTGCCTTCAAGACATCTCTACTTGAATGTCCTCCTATCACCTCAAGCTTAAAACGTTCAAAACATAGTTCCTTATCTTCCACCCAAGCTCTGTCCTCCAACTGACTTTCCCATCACTCTAGATGGCACCACCATTCTTTCTGTCTCACAAGCTCAAAGCTTTGGGGTTATCCTTGACTCCTTTGTCTCATTCAACCCACATATTCAATCCATCACTAAATCCTGACAGTTCTACCTTGACAACATCCTTAAAATCCACCCTTTCTTCTCCATCCATACTACTACCACGTTAATACAATCATTTATCATATCCCACCTAGATTACTGCATCAGCCTCCTTGTTGACCTCCCAGCCTCCTGTCTCTTCCCATTCCAGTCCATAGTTCACTCTGCTGCCCAGATAATTTTTCAACAAAAATGTTCAGGACATGTCACCCTATTCCTCAAAAACCTTCAGTGGCTGCCCATCCACCTCTGCATCAAACAAAAACTCCTCACCATTGGCTTTAAAACACTCCATCACCTTGCCCCCTCCTACCTCACCTCTCTTCTCTCCTTCTACAACCACACACTTCACTCCTTTAGTGCTAACCTTCTCACTGTGCCTCGATCTCGCCTATGTCACTGCCAACTGCTAGTCCACATCCAGCCTCTGACTTGGAATGCTCTCCCTTCTCAAATCTGAGACAATTACTCTCCCTCACTTCAAAGCTTTATGGAAAGCACATCTCCTCCAAGAAGCCTCCCAGACTAAGCCCCACTTTTCTTCATCTCCCACTCCCTTCTGCGTTGCCCTGACTTGCTCCCTTTACTCGTTCCCCCTCCCAGCCCCACAGCACTTACACATCTGTAATTTCATTTATTTGTATTGATGTCTGTCCCCCACTCTCAACCATATGGTCGTTGAGGGCAGGGAATGTGACTATTTATTGTTGTACTCTCCCAAGTGCTCAGTACAGTGGTCTTCACACAGTAATCACTCAATAAATATGATTGCAGGAATGAATGAATGAGTGAATACTAAGTGCTCAGATAATAATAATAATAATAATAATAATAATAATAATAATACTGGCATTTATTAAGCGCTTGCTATGTGCAAAGCACTGTTCTAAGCGTTGGGCAGGTTACAAGGTAATCAGATTGTCCCCAGAGAGGGGTCACAGTCTTCATCCCCATTTTAAAGATGAGGTAACAGAGGCTCAGAGAAGTGAAGTGACTTGCCCAAAGTCGCAAAGCTGACAATTGGCGGATCGGGATTTGAACCTATGACCCGTGACTCCCAAGCCCATGCTCTTTCCACTGAGCCATGCTGCTTCTCTAGATATCCAATAGATATCCAATAGTGCTCTGTCCCACCTGGGCTCAGAGACTTAATCCCCATTTTACAGATGACGTGATTGAGGCCCAGAGAATTGAAGTGATGTGCCCAAGGTCACACAGCAGACAAGTGGTGGAGCTGGGGTAAGGACTCAGGTCTTTTGATTTCCAGGCCTGTGCTCTTTCCACTAGGTCATGTTGCTTCTCCAGGCTTTTTGGTTCTGAAAGCCATTTCTCCTTGTATCACAAAGACAAACAATATTTGTGTTCACATCGAGTGAACACTTTCACTCTTTCAACCCTTTCTCCCTTTCAACCCATCTTCAGTTGAGCACTTAGTTGGATGATGGGAGAGGCAGTAATAATAATGATAATACTAATAATAATTGTGGCATTTGTTAAGTGCTTAATATGTGGCAGTCACTGTTCTAAGCACTAGAGTAGATACAAGATAATCTGGTTGGACACAGTCCCTGGACCACACAGGGCTCACAGTCTTAATCCCCATTTTACAGATGAGGGAACTGAGGTACAGAGAAGTTAAGTGACATTCCCAAGGTCACATAGCAAACAAGGTGCAGAGCCGACATTAAAACCTGGGTCCTTCTGACTCCCAGGCCCATGCTCTATCCACTATGTCATGCTGCTTCTCCAAGAAGGGACACTCTTCTGCCATAATCATTGTTCCCACTATATGCTTGAAGTCTTTTACCTGTCTGTAAAATGGGGTTTAAGATTATAAATCCTGTGTGCAACATGGACTGTGTCCAATATAATTAACTTGTATCAACCCCAGTGTTTAGTACAGTGCCTGGCACAGTGGATAGAGCACAGACTTGGGGGTCAGAAGGTCATCGGTTCTAATCCCGACTTTGACACTTATGTGCTGAGTGACCTTGGGCAAGTCTCTTCACTTCTCTGTGCCTCAGTTACCTAATCTGCAAAATGGGGAGTAAGACTGTGAGCCCCACGTGGGACAGGGACTGTGTCCAACCTGATTACCTTGTATCTACCCCAGAGTTTAGAACAATGTTTGGCACATAGTAAGTGCTTAACAAATGACATAAATATTATTATTAATTATTAAGTACCATAATTATGATAAGATCACAGAAAACTCATCAGGCTATGCAAAACTAAAATCCAGTCTGCTGGATCTGATTAACTGATTAACTGAGAAACAGCTTGGCCTAGTGGAAGGAGCCCGGCTCTGGGAGTCAGGAGAACCTGGGTTCTAATTCACCCACTGTAACTTCTCTGCTGTGTGACCTTGGGCAAGTTACTTCAATTCTCTGAGCCTCCGTTACCTCATCTATACAATGGGGATTAATACTGTGAGCCCCATGTAGGCCATGGACTGTGTCCAACTTCTTTAGCTTGTATCTACCCAGTGCTTAATACAGTGCATGGAATACAGTAAGTGCTTAATAAATGCAATTAAAAGAAAAATATACCCATTCTCCCTCAGTGTCCACTTAAGAATGTAACACTACCTTTAAAACTATTTGAGTATAAATTCCTTGAAAACAAGGATTGTTTTTTCAACCTGGAGAAGCAGCATGGCTCAGTGGAAATCAATCAGTCAATCAATCAATCAATCGTATTGATTAAGCGCTTACTGTGTGCAGAGCACTGCACTAAGCGCTTGGGAAGTACAAGTTGGCAACATATAGAGACAGTCCCTACCCAACAGTGGGCTCACAGTCTAGAAGGGGGACAGAGAACAAAACCAAACATATTAACAAAATAAAATAAATAGAATAGATATGTACAAGTAAAATAAATAGAGTAATAAATATGTACAAACATATATATACAGGTGGAAAGTGCACGGGCCTGGGAGTTAGAGGACATGGGTTCTAATCCCGGCTCCACCACTTGGGTGCTGTGTGACCTTGGGCAAGCCACTTAATTTCTTTGTGCCTCAGTTCCCTCATCTGTAAAATGGGGATTAAGACTGTGAACCCACGTGGGATAACCCGATTACCTTGTATCTACACCATTGTTTAGAACAATGCTTGGCACATAGTAAGTGCTTAACAAATACTATAGTTATTATCATTATTATTGTTTCAATCCCAGATCTGCCACTTGCCTGCTGTGTAATCTTGGGCATGTCACTTCACTTCTCCGTGCCTCAGTTTCCTCATTTTAAGAGCAGAATTCAATACCCATTCTCCCTCCCACTTAGACTGTGAGCTCCATGTGGGATGTGATTATATTGTATCTGGCCCAGCACTTCTACAGCGTTAGGTACATAGCAAATGCTTACCACAATTTGTTATGATTTGTCCAGTTGCAGTTCATCTGGAGTGACTTCCTTTCTCAGCATGCCCTTCTCAGGTTCACTACATACTAGGCCCATGATGAAGTTCTGTGATCCTCACTCTAATGATCCAGATATTGCTATGCAAATGGCCCTGTGGAAGAAGCATAACCTACTGAGTGCAGCACGGGCCTGGGAATCAGAAGGACCTGGGTTCTAATCCTGGCTTCCCCACTTGTCTGCTATGTGACCTTGGGCAACTCACGTCACTTCTCAGGCCTCAGTTACCTCATCTGTCGAATGGGGATTAAGACTGTGAGCCCCATAAGGGACAGAGACTGTGTCCAACATGACTAGCTTCTATCTACAACAGCATTTAGAGCAGTGCTTGACACATATTAAGCGCTTAACAATGCCATTGTAGAAGCAGCGTGGCTCAGTGGAAAGAACACTGGTTTGGGAGTCAGAAGTCATGGGTTCTAATCCTAGCTCCACCGCTTGTCAGCTGTGTGACTTTGGGCAAGTCACTTAATTTCTCTGTGCCTCAGTTACCTCACCTGTAAAATGGGGATTAAGACTGTGAGCCCCACGTGGGTCAACCTGATCACCTTGTATCCTCCCCAGGGTTTAGAATAGTGCTTTACACATAGTAAGCGCCTAACAAATGCCATTATTATCATTATTAATAAATCAGTGGATGTACTTTAGAATTGCTCAGACGTGCAATCCAGGTAAGACCTCAGTTGAGCCACAATGTTGCAGCAAAAAAAAAAAACCTTTGCAAATTCGCTAAATTACACATAAACGGGGAAAGAAATTTGTCCTTAGCATATGGCCACATGCAATGCTGCTCACAAAATTCCTTCCACTAATGGAATCAATCACGTCATACTTTGGTGTGTGTATTATTATTGTCATCTTTCATTCATTCATTCAATTGCATTTATTGAGTGCTTACTATGTACTAGGCTTCACCATCCACACTGTTTTCAGAGGGTCTGGGGAACACAGAGAACGGTTCCAGGCTTCTAGATCCAAATGCAAACAAGTTGTTGTCAGTTAATGGGAGAAAAGGGTAAAAGTGATTCGATTTGGGAAGATGGAAGGTGAGGGGGCTTGAGATGGAATGTGTAGCAGCGTGGCTTAATGGAAAGAGCCTAAGCTTGGGAGTCAGAGGTCGTAGGTTCGAATCCCGACTCCACCACTTGTCAGCTGTGTGACTTTGGGCAAGTCACCTAATTTCTCTATCTATGCCTCAGTTACCTCATCTGGAAAATGGGGATTAAGACTGTGAGCCCCATGTGGGACAACCTGATCACTTTGTAACCTCCCCAGCGCTTAGAAAAGTGCTTTGTACATAGTACGTGCTTAATAAATGCCATCATCATCATCATCATGTGGGACAACCTGATAACCTTGTATCTACCTGAGCGCTTATAAAAGTGCTTGTCACACAGTAAGTGCTTAACAAATACCATCGTTATTATCATTATTATCATTATTGTTATGTGAAGGAGGAGAATCGGGTCAGAGTGTTATCAAACAGAAGGAAGTTTATCAATCAATCAATCATATTTATTGGATGCTTACTGTGTGCAGAGTCCTGTAATAATAATAATAATAATGGCATTTGTTAAGTGCTTACTATGTGCCAAGCACTGTTCTAAGCACTTAGAACTAGAACTAAGTGCTTGGCATAGGACAACATAGCAGAGTTGGACGACACATTCTCTACTCACAGTGAGCTTATAGTTTGGAGGGGGGGACAGATATTGATAGAAATAAATAATTTAAAGTCTATAAGGTAAGAAATACTTACAGAAAACATATATAATTATTGACCAGAGAGAAGAGAATAAGGAATCATGGTGGTTTAGTACAATAAAAGGCAAATCATGGACATATTTGAAGGCACTCAGTCCACTCTCTCCCGTTTCCTATGTTCACTCCTCTCCCACTACAACCTGAACACACCACTCCTCCAATATCCACCTACTTACTGTGCCTGGATCTCATTTCTCATAAAGTTGACCCCCTTGCTCACTCCCTCCCTCCCCACTGCCTGGAACTCCCTCCTTCTTCATATCAACTAGACTGTGATAGACTGTGATAGACTAGACATATCAAAATATCCTTCTATACTGTGAACCCATTATTGGGTTGGGACCATCTCTCTATGTTGCCGATTTGTAATTCCCAAGTGCTTAGTACAGTGCTCTGCACACAGTAAGCGCTCAATCAATAATATTGAATGAATGAATCAACCAATCAATCAATCAGTAGATGGTATTTATTGAGCAATTACTTTGTGCAGAGTTGGTAAACAAGTTCCCTGCTCACAACGAGCTTACAGTCTAGAAGGGAGAGTCTAACAATCTGCTTTTCTCCCCTTCTCCGAAACCCCACTATGATCACATTTCCTCCAAGAAGCCTTCCCTGATGAATCTCTCATCTACCCAGCCTATTTTCCCTCCTTTCTGCATCACTTCTACCCTCTAAGAACTTCGGTACTTACCATCCACCCCCACAGCATTTAAGCAAATATCCTTATAGTTGGGTGATTCCGAGACCTGTAATTTACTTTCCTGCCTGTCCCTGCCCTGCAGATTGTAAACTACATTTTGGTATACTCCTCCTAGGCTTTCATTATGGTGCTCTGATTCAATCAATCAATCAATGGTATTTATTGAGCGCTTACTTTTTACTAAGTGCTGAACATAGCAGGCCCCCCTACAAATTACCATTGATTGTTGAGAGACCTTCCCCAATTAAGTCCTCACTTTCTCTTCTCCCACTCCCTTGCCTTGGGATTTGCACCCTTTATTCACCCCTCCCTCAGTCCCTCAGCACTTATGGATACATCCATAATGCATTTAATCACATCAAACTCTGTCTCCCCCCTTTAGACTGTAACCTCACTGTGGGTAGGGAACCTATTTACCAACCTTGTTGTATGTACTCTCCTAAGCACTTAGTACAGTGCTCCACACCCAGGAAGTGCTTAATAAATACAACCGATTGATTGGTTGATCGGTGGATGGATTAGTTCATTAGGATTGCCCATTAGCGGTTCACTTGAGGGTCAACGGGACCTTTTGTTTCTGGGACGAAAAGACTTTTCAGGCCTGAGTGTGTAATGAAGGGATTTAGCATGGGGGCCACACATGTATTGAGAACAGCCACCTTCTGGGTCGTTATCTCCACCCTATTGGAAGGATTGATGTACATGAAGCTACAACTGCCATAGGACAGGGAGACAACCACTATGTGGGAAGCACAGGTGGAAAAGGCCTTTTTTCTCTGCTAGGTGGAGGGAATTTTCAAAATGGTCTTAATGGTGTATACGTAGGACAGGATCAATAGTGATAGAGTGATAGCAGCCTGATCATGGAAGAATAAAATGTCAGCACCTCCAGGCATCATGTGTCCAAGCAAGAGATCTGCAGCAAGGGGACAGTGTCATACCTGAAATGATTGATGTTATTTGTGGTACAGAAATCCAGCTGCAGGGAAAGGGGTGGGGGGGGCAGTAAGCCTTCCAGGTAGCAGCAGAGGATGAGCAGAGTACAGACTCTGTGGGTCATGTTGGTTGTGTAGTGTAAAGGTCTGCAGATGGCCACATAATGGTCATAGAACATGCAGACCAGAACTCTGACGCACCCAGTAGGATGTAGAAGAATATCTGGGTTGTACAACAATTCTTGGAGATGATTTTGTTCCATGTCGACATGCTCACAAACGAGTTGGGAATGCAAACAGAAATTACTGCATTCAGACAAAATGCAGACAGCAATGTAGACAAAGATTTCCAGGAGGGAGAAATTACACAAGAAGAAATACATAGGCGTGTGAAGGTGGGGCACCAGGAAGGGGAGGGTAATGATGGTCAGTTTGCCGGTGATGCTGAGCGGGTAGACAAGGAGAAAAAAGGAGAATAGGCAAACCTACAAGGAGGCATCATCTGTCAGACCCAGGAGGATGAATTCTGTCACGGGGGTTCAATTTCTCAGTGCCGACTTGATTCGGTCTTGAACTGCAAGGGAAGATCATGGGGGAACCACAAGTGAGAAAAAGTAGATATGGTAAATTGAATCATGATGCTCGGGCAGATGGGCATCAGTGCTCCCAAACCTGAGTCAGTCAGTCAATCAGTCAGTCAATCATATTCACTGAGCGCTTACTGCGTGCAAAGCACTGTACTCAATGCTTGGGAGCGGATGATATAACAATATAAAAGACACGTTCCCTGAACTCAACGAGCTTACAGTCTAGAGGGGGAGACAGATATGTATGTAAATGTTGTGGGGCTGGGAGGTGGATGAATGAAGGGAGCAAGTCAGGGTGGCACAGAAGGGAGTGAGAGAAGAGGAAAGGAGGGCTTAGTCAAGGAAGGCCTCTCAGAGGAGATGTGACTTCAATAAGGCTTTGTAAAGGGGGAGTGTCATTGTCTGTCGGATACGAAGAGGGAGAGAGTTCCAGGCCAGAGGCAGGATGTGGACGAGATGTCGGCAGGGAGACAGATGAGATACAGGTACAATGAGAGAGTTAGCATTAGAAGAAAGAAGTGTGCTGGCTGGGTTGTAGTAGATTACTAAGGGGACATGGAGACCAGGCCAAAGGGATGGACTTTCCACCCAAATGTGGAAAGATCCCAGACCTGGGAGTTAGAGGACCTGAGTTCCTCACCACTTGTTTGCTGTATGACTTTGGGCAAGTCACTTAATATGTCGGTGCCTCGGTTGCCTCATCTGTAAGATTGGGATTCAGTACCTATTCTCCCTCCTACTTAGACAGGAAGTCCCATGTTGGATGGGGCTGTGTTCGACCTGATTAACTTGTATAATAATAATAATAATATTTGCTGAGTGCTTACTATGAGCAAAGCACTGTTATAAGTGTTGGGGAGGATACAAGGTGATAGGGTTGCCCCACGTGGGGCTCACAGTCTTAATCCCTATTTTACAGATGAGGTAACTGAGGCCCAGAGAAGTGAAGTGACTTGCCCAAAGGCACATAGCAGACAAGTAGCAGAGCCAGAATTAGAACCCATGACCTCTGACTCCCAAGCTCGGGCTCTTTCCACTGAGCCACGCTGCTTCTGCGGTATCTACCCCAGAGCTTAGAACAGTGCTTGGCACACTGCAAGTGACTCAATAAATACCCTAATTCAGAGAACCTAGGTCCTCGGAGTCCCAGATCCGTGCTCTGTCCACTGCTTCTTTGTATGATAATAATAATAATGGCATTTATTAAGCGTGTACTATGTGCAAAGCACTGTTCTAAGCGCTGGGGAGGTTACAGAGTGATCAAGTTGTCCCACGGGGGGCTCACAGACTTAATCTCCATTTTACAGATGAAGTAACGGAGGTACGGAGAAGTTAAGTGACTTGCCCAAAGTCACACAGCTGACAATTGGTGGAGCCAGAATTTGAACCTCTGACCTCTTACTCCCAAGCCCATGCTCTTTCCACTGAGCCACGCTGCTTTTGCAGTATCTACCCCAGAGCTTAGAACAGTGCTTGGCACACTGTAAGTGACTTAATAAATACCCTAATTCAGAGAACCTAGGTCCTCTGAGTCCCAGATCTGTGCTCTGTGCCCTAGGTTAACACTGCTTCCCCTTGTTAGTAATACTGTTAGTAGAGAGTATTAAGCACTTTCTGTGTGCCAAGAACAGTGCTAGGATCTGGGGTAGATTGTCTTGTCTTATGCTGCTGAATAATTTTCAACCCATAGCAACGCCATGGACACATCTCTTCCAGAATGCCCCACCTCCATCTGCAATTGTTCTGGTAAGTGTAGCCATAGAGTTTTCTAGGTAAAAATACAGAAGTGGTTTACCATTGCCTCCCACCATGCAATACACTTGAGTTTTCACCCTTGATTCTCTCCAATGCAGCTGATGCCCAGAACAGGTGAGTTTTGACTTGTAGCAGATTGCCTTCCACTCACTAGCCACTGGCCAAGCTAGGAATGGAATGAATATGTCTCTGCTTGACTCTCCCTCCTGCAGTTGAGACTGGTAGAGTACTGGGAACTCTCCAGGCGTGACCCTGACATGGGACTAGGGTAGATACGAGACAATAAATGAGGCTCATTTCCTGGCCCAGCCAGCATTCACAGTCTGAAAGATAGGAGGGACAAATTGCTCTGTAGGCCTCATAAACCACTTTTACCAATACATTTAAGGATTGCAAGGGAATATGATCTCCCTATTATGGCCCTGCTCCAGGCCAAGCCGAGGAGACCCGTTTATTTCCACCCCTTCTTAATCACTAGAAGCAGTGCTGCCTAGTAGACAGAGCCCTGGCCTGGGAGTCAGAAGGACCTGGGTTCTAATCCTGACTCTGCCACTTGTGTTCTGTGTGACCTTGAGCAAATCACTTCACTTCCCCGGGCCTCAGTTCCCTCATCTGTAAAATGAGGATTAAGAATGTGAGCCCCATATGGGATGGAGACTGTGTTCAACCTTGTATTCATTCATTCAATCGTATTTATTGAGCGCTTATTGTGTGCAGAGCACTGTACTAAGCGCTTGGGAAGTACAAGTTGGTAACTTATAGAGACGGTCCCTACACGACAACGTGTTCACAGCCTAGTAGGGGGAGACAGACAATAAAACAAAACATGTAGACAGGTGTCAAAACCGTAAAAATAAATAGAATTATAGCTATATGCATATCATTAATAAAGTAGAGTAGTAAATATGCACAAGTAAAATAGAGTAATAAATATGCACAAATGCATACAAGTGCTGTGGGGAGGGGAAGGAGGTAGGGCAGAGCGGGGAGGGGGGCGCTCATAATCTTAGTAGGGGACTGTGTCTCATAGTCTGAATCCCCATTTTACTGTTGAGGATACAGAGGCACAGAAAATTTAAGTGATTTGCCCAAGGTCACACGGCAGGCAAGTGGCAAAACAGGCTGTGATCTTTATACTTGCCCATGTGGCTTCTCACGGGTAAATAGGTCATGGTCTAACATTGGGAAAGTAAGTGGGACCAGGCCAATGTCCTATATTCTGGGGGCTTCTTGGATGTGGGCTTTGAGTCTCCTGGATCTCACCTGTCTTTTGGAGAAGGAATCTGGCCTAGTGGAAAGAGTTTTGGCCAGGGAGTCAGAGAGCCCAGGTTATAACCCCAACTGTAGCACTTGTCTGCTGTGTGACCTTGGGAAAAATCACTTAACTTCTCTGTGTCTCAGTTACCTCATCTATAAAATAGAGATTAACTCTGTGAGACCCATTTGGGACACGGACTTTGTCCAATCTAACCTGATTGTCTTGTATCTACCGCATGCTTAGTACAGTGTCTGGCACATTTTAAGCACTTAATAAATACCATTAAAGAAATTCTCATCTCTCCACCCTGTCCTCACTCCCTTCTGCATCCCTTAAACACTTGTGCCCTCATCCCTTAAGAACTTTGATACCTACCCATACCAACAACAAAGCACTTAATTACATATCCTTATATGCTATTGCTCCCACTAATTCATTTAATGACTGCCTCCCATGCTAAATTGTAGACCCCTTGAGGGCATGATCATGTCTACCAATTCTGTTGTACCCTCTCAAATGCTTAGTACTGTGCTCTACACCCAGTAAGCTCTCAATAAATACCGTTGATTGATCAATATATTGGATTTCCACACTCGCCTGGACTGTAAGCTTGTTGTGGACAGGAAGCAAGTCTACCAACTCTGTTGCCTTGTACTCTCCCAAGTGCTTAATACAGTGCTCTCCACACAGTAAGCAGTAAGAAGCAGTTAGTACGGTGCTCTGCACACAGTAAGCACTCAATAAATATGATTCAATGAATAAACACCATTGATTGGAAAGGTAAATTTTCAGTAAATTTTGGTAACAGAGGTGAAGAGAAAACCGTCTTCTCTAGATTGGCAAGAAGGTTTCTCTCACTCTTAAGAGATGCAATTTCCTGATATTTGATGA
>NW_024045035.1:0-4656 GCF_015852505.1 Tachyglossus aculeatus
CGAATACCAGGAAGCTGACCGCAAACAACATCCCACCATTAGCCACAATCAGCAAGCTGTTGACAAAAGTGTCCTCGCAGGCATGTTTCAGCAGAAGGAGCAGGTCACAGAAATAGGTCAATCATATTGGGCCCACAGAGGGTAAGCGGAATACAAGGATAGTTTGAGCCATCGAATGCAAAAAGCCACCTACCCAGGCCATCACAACCAGAAGGCTGCACACATCAGCTCATAAAAGAGGTGTAGAGCAGGGGCTTACAGATGGCAACATAGCGATCATAGGCCAACACGGTGAAGAGGAAAATCTTGGTCCCACCAAAGAAATGAATGAAGAATAGCTGAGTCATGCGGTCATTCAAGGAAATCCCTTTCTTTTCGATGTCTAAGTCTAGAATTAGTTCAGAGCAGTTGTAGAGGAGTAACAGGTTCACAAAGGACAGATAGCTGAGGAAATAATGCATGCATTAGCCAAGATTCATGCTGACATTAACAGTTACTACATTGAGAAGATTTCCCAGAACAGTGGCTGTATACAAGAGCAGGAATACAAGAAAACATACTTTCTGCACCTCCTTATTTTGAGAAAGTGCTAGAAAAACAAATTCTGCAACATTGTTTGTAAATGCCATGAACTCCATTCTACAGGTGATGCAAAGGGTGTTACCAGAGGTGTTGACTCTGTAATGACAAAAGATTGGGGTTTTGTAGCTCAGCAACCGTTTATGCATCCTTTTCTTCATTTACATCTTCCTTAAATTCTTTCACTGCTTGAACAAGTTTGATCTTTTGCCTTTTCCTAACTCTCTTCCCTGTTAGGGGCTTGAACAACTCAATTTTCTCCAGTGGTTTTCACATTTTTCCAATTTGCCTCTTCAGAGTCTTCTCCAGAAGCATTCCCCTCTACTTCTCCGTTGTTAACTCTCTCCCTGGGGTCCTTGCTCTCCTGTAATCGCCCTCTCCCTCAACTCACTTATTGACCTCATCACCATCATCAATGGTATTTATTGAGCACTTACTAAGTGCAGAGCACTTGATTAAGCGCTTAGGTGAGAACAATACAACAGAGTTGGCAGACACATTCCCTGACCATAAAGAGCTTACACTGCTTCATAAATGACTTCCAGTCTTCTGTTCATCAGAGGGGCAAATGATCAGCATATTTAGCCACCCTTCTTCCCAGATATCTTCTTGCTTTGCTCTTCACCACCAAACCCTTTCGTTATGGGTAGGGCATGTTGTTCCCTGTTTGTTGTTGCATGGTACTCTCCCAAGGTCTTAGCACAGTGCTTTGCACACAGTAAGTGCTCAATAAATACGATTGAATGAATGAATGAACCCTTTCTAGTTATTGTTCACCGTGGCTTGTTTCTCACTTCTCCCTATACTGATACCCTACCATGCTTTCTAAATGTTTTTGTCCATAAAGCCCTCCTTCATCAATTCATTCATTCATTCATTCAACCGTATTTACTGAGTGCATACTGAGTGCAGAGCACTATACTAAGTTCTTGGGAACTACAATAAAACTTCATGGATGGCCTGTATGGATAGAGAACACATTTGTTAAATTTGAAGTTGACATCCAGCTGGGTGGACTCACTAATGTGCTGGAAACTGGAAAAAAAAATAAAACCTTGATAAATTGATAAAGTGAATCAGGTAGGGAAAAAAAAAATGAATTGGAACAGTCCAAGGAAATACATTTAGGGATGAAAGCAAAACACCACAAAAGAATAGAAGGATAAAACAGTGGTAAACTGTATGTATTCATTCATTCATTCAATTGTATTTATTGAGCGCTTACTGTGCAAGGGGCTTAGGGAATACAATATAACAGAGGTTGGTAAACGATTTCCCTGTCTACAATGAGCTTATTGTCTAGAATGAAGTACAAAAGTTTAAGATGCAGAGGGAATAACAAAGCAACAAATGTGTCACCAATATAGTGCCGGTATTTCCATCAAATCAATCATTAGCATTTGACTGAGCACTTACCATACTAAGTGCTTAGGGGGAGTTCATAACAATAGAGTTGGAAGACCACCATCTTAACCTTGCAGGAGCTTACAGTCTAGTAGGTGAGGCAGACTTTATAAACAAATTACATTTCAGGGAAACCGCAATAGTATAGGGATACATGTTTGACCTTGAGTAAGTCACTTCACTTCTCTGTACCTCAGTTACCTCATCTGTAAAATGGAGAT
This sequence comes from Tachyglossus aculeatus, assembly GCF_015852505.1. Lineage (NCBI taxonomy): Eukaryota > Metazoa > Chordata > Mammalia > Monotremata > Tachyglossidae > Tachyglossus > Tachyglossus aculeatus. The sequence continues at coordinate 2,205 of NW_024045035.1, forward strand.
TGAGACTTGAGCCCCACGTGTAAAAGGGACTGTGTCCAACTCTATTGCCTGTATCCTCCCAAGTGCTTAGTACAGTGCCTGGCACATTAATATTATTATTATTATTAATTATTATATGTACATGATGGCTTTGGGGATGAGGTGAGCATCAAAGTGCTTAAAGGATAAAGACCCAAGTGTATAACCAACACAGAAGGGAGGGTGAAGAAGATGGAAAATGAGACTTCTAGGAGGAAATATCATTTTAGTAGGGCTACTTGTGGGTCTCATTACTACTTGAAAAGTCAAAATGGTACTGGAATGTGGTTCTAGGGCTATAATGTGCATGAGTTGGGGAGTAACCCTTCCTAGCTACACTAAGTTAGTAAGACCTTGAGAAAGCTCTTTGGCCATTTTTGATCATTGAACTTAAAGACAAAAGAGGTTGAGAAAATGGAAGGGCTCAACCATTTGGAAAACAAATGCTTTGAGAAATGGTTCAAGGAATTAGGTTGATTCACCTGTAGAAAAGAATGCTAAGGACATATCAACCGTTGGCAAGTGCTTGCAGGATTCCAGGAGGAGGAGGATGCTGGTCAGCTGTTTGTCATGATCTCAGAGGCACTAACAAGTGTACAAAAGCACTGGCCTAATAAATAGAACACAGGTTTGGGATTCAGAAGGACTTGGATCCTAATCCTGCTTCTGCCACTTGTCTGCTTTGTGACCTTGGGTGACTCACTTAAATTCTCTGTGCCTCAGTTACCTCATCTGCAAAATGGGGATTGAGACTGTGAGTCCCATGTGGGACATGGATTATGTCCAAACTGATTATCTTGACTCCTCTCAAGTGCTACTCCATCCATCTGTGCTTCAGACCCATTCCCTCTCATCTTATGAAATCTCTCGCCTCTTCCCTCCTACCCCCCTTAACTTCCATCTTCTACCACTCACTCTGCACTGGTTCCTTCCCCTATGCCTTCAAACATGCCCACGTCTCCCCATCCTAAAAAACCTCTCTTGACCCCACCTCCACTTTTAGTTATCGCCCTATCTCCAACCTACCATTCCTTTCCAAGCTCCTAGAATGAGTCGTCTATACTCGCTGCCTCGAATTCCTCAATGCCAACTGTCACCTGGACCCCCCTCCAATCTGGCTTCTGTCCACTACAGTCCCCCGAAACTCCTCTCAAAGGTCACCAATGACCTCCTTCTTCCCAAATCCAATGGCTCCTACTTTATCCCGATCCTCCTCGACTTCTCAGCTGCCTTCAACACTGTGGATCACCTCCTCATCACGCTATCCAACCTTGGCTTCACAGACTCTGTCCTCTCCTGTTCTCTTCATCTCTCTGGGCCTTCATTCTCAGTCCCTTTGCGGGCTCCTCTTCACCCTCCCATCCCTTACTGTAGGAGTTCCTCAAAGGGCAGTTCTTGGTCCCTTCTGTTCTCTATCTACACTCACTCCCTTTGTGAACTCATTCCTCCCATGCCTTCAACTATCATCTCTATGCTGATGACACCCAAATCTACAACTCTGCCCTGCTCTCTCTCCTCCCTCCAGGCTCGTGTCTCCTCCTGCCTTCAGGACATGTCCATCTGGATATCTGCCCACCACCTAAAACTCAATACGCCCATGACTGGACTTCTTATCTTCCCTCCCAAACCCAGCCTTCTCCCTGACTTTACCGTCACTGTAGACAGAACCACCATCCTTCCCGTCTTACAATCCCGCAGCCTTGGTGACATACTTGACCTCGCTCTCTCATGAACCCACACATCCAATCCATCACCAAAACCTGCCGGTCTCACCTCCACAACATTGCCAAGAACTGCCCTTTCCTCTCCTTTCCTGCTGTCCGGATCATCTTTGTGCAGAAACGCTTGGGCTATTACTCCCCTCCTCAAAAATTTCCAGTGACTGCCTGTCAACCTACGAGTCAAGGAAAAACTCCTCACTCTTGGCTTCAAGGCTCTTCATCATCTCACCCTCTCCTACTGCACCTTCTTCCTCTTTCTACAGCCCAGCACACCCTCTGCTCCTCTGCTAACCTCTTCACTGTACCTCGCTCCTGCCCGTCCCACCGTCGACCCCCGGCCACACTTCCCCTGGCCTGGAATGCCCTTCCTCCACACATCCGCCAAGCTAGCTCTCTTTCTCCTTCAAAGCCCTACTGAGAGCTCACCCCTGCAGGAGGCCTTCCCAGACTGACCCCGTTTCCCTTCTCCTCCCCATCTCCTCTCCCAACCTCCTTTCCCTCACAGCACTTGTATTATATTTGTACAGATTTATTACTCAATTTTCCTTGTACATAGTTACTATTCCATTTATTTCATTAATGATGTGCATATAGCTTTAATTTAATTTGTTCTGACGATTTTGACACCTGTCTACATGTTTTGTTTTGTTGTCTGTCTCCCTCTTCTAGACTGTGAGCCTGATGTTGGGCAGGGACCTTCTTCTATATCCTGC
>NW_024045035.1:4752-10781 GCF_015852505.1 Tachyglossus aculeatus
ATTAAAGGGTTCTGCTGAAGCGGTAGCAAGCCAAGACTAGATGGCTACATCTTCACACCTCCTAAAGATGATTTCTTACTTTGTCATTGGCAGGCATTGACTTCAAACGTTTGTCTGTGGGGTGTGATGAAACCAATCCAATAATCTGTTTTTAACGCCCAACTCCTCCTCTAAACTCCTTGTGGGCAGGGGTCACATCTACCAACTCTGTTGTAGTGTACCCTCCTGAGCATTTTGTGCGGGGCTCTCCACAAAGCAATCGAGCGCTCAGTACATACCAGAGATCGATCGATAACCATCGACAGATAAGCAGTATGGCATAGGGATACAGCACGGGCCTGGGAGTCAGGAGGTTTGCTGCCATTTGTCTGCCGCATAGAGATAGGGTACGGGCCTGGGAGTCACGAGGTTTGCTGCCATTTGTCTGCTGCATGACCTTGGGCGAGTCACTTAACTCCTCTGTGCCTCAGTTCCCTCATCTGCGAACCTCTGACTCCAAAGCCCAGGCTCTTTACACTGAGCCACGAAAGGTACTGCTATAAGCACTGGAAAGGTTACAAGGTGACCAGGTTGTCCCACGGGGGGCTCACAGTCTTCATCCCCATTTGACAGACGAGGTCACTGAGGCCCAGAGAAGTGAAGTGACTTGCCCAAAGCCACGGAGCTGACAAGTGGCGGAGCCGGGATTTGAACCCATGACCTCTGACTCCAAAGCTCTTGCCACTGAGCCACGCTGCTTCTCTTCAAACCGTGCTCAGCGCTCAGAAAGGTGCTTGGCACATAGTGAGTGCATACAAATACCATCATCATTGTACATATTCTACTTATTTTATTTTAATATGTTTTGCTTTGTTCTCTGTCTCCCCCTTCTAGACTGTGAGCCCACTGTTGGGTAGGGACCGTCTCCATATGTTGCCAACTGGTACTTCCCAAGCGCTTAGTACAGTGCTCTGCACACAGTAAGCGCTCAATAAATATGGTTGAAGGAAATCATTATTATTATATTATTCAAAGGCTCACTGAAGGCACCCCTCCTCCAAGAGGTCTTCCCCGATTGTGACACTTTTCTTCCCCTCTCACTCCCTTCTACATCACCCTGATTTTTGATTTTTCAAAAATCACCCTCCCTTTGATTTTCCCCCGTCTCCACCCCACAGCACTTCCGTCTTTATTTGACGTTTTATTTCTTTAAACTGACGTCCGTTTATTGCGATTGAAGTCTGTCTCCCCCACCTATAGACTATGAGCTTGTTGCGGGGGATTGTCTCTCTTTATTGCTGTACTGTACTTTCCAAGCGCTTAGTACAGTGCTCTGCACACAGTAAGCGCTCAGTAAATACGATTGAGTGAATAGAAATACAACTTGTACTTCCCAAGCGCTTAGTACAGAGCTCTGCACACAGTAAGCGCTCAATAAATACGAATGAATGAATAATAATGATTACGATGATATTTGTCAAGCGCTTATTATGTGCCAAGCACTGCTCTAAGCGCTGGGGTGGATACAAGGTAATCAGGTTCATTCATTCAATCGTATTTATTGAGCGCTTACTGTGTGCAGAGCACTGTACTAGGCGCTTGGGAAGTCCAAGTAGGCAACATACAGAGACGGTTCCTACCCAACAGCGGGCTCACAGTCTAGAAGGGGGAGACAGAGAACAAATCAAACCATATTAACAAAATAAAATAAGTAGAATGAATGTGTACAAATAAATAAATAAAGTAATAAATCCGTACAAACATATATACACATATAAAGGTGCTCTGGGGAGGGGAAGGAGGTAAGGCAGGGGGGATGGGGTGGTTGTCCCACGGGGGGCTCACAGTCTTCATCCCCATTTTACAGATGAGGTAACTGAGGCTCGGAGAAGTGACTTGTCCAAGGCCACACAGCAGAGATGTGGCGGAGCAGGGATTCGAACCCATGGCCTCTGACTCCAAAGCTGGAGCTCTTTCCACTGAGCCACGCTGCTTCTCTTCCTTGCACTTCCCAAGCGCTTAGTACAGTGCTCTGCACAGAGTAAGCGCTCAATAAAAGACTGACTAGATGAATGAATAATAATGATTACTATGGTATTTGTCAAGCACTTACTATGTGCCAAGCACTGCTCTAAGCGCCGGGGTAGATACAAGGTAATATCAGGTTGTCCCATGGGGGAGCTCACAGTCTTAATCCCCATTTAACAGATGAGGTAACTGAGGCTCAGAGAAGTGAAGTGACTTGCCCAAGGTCACACAGCAGACATGTGGCGGAGCAGGGATTCAAACCCATGACCTCTGACTCCAAAGCCCGAGCTCTTTCCACTGAGCCATGCCGCTTCTCTTACTTGAACTTCCCAAGCGCTTAGTACAGTGCTCTGCACACAGTAAGCACTCAATAAAAGGACTGCCTGAATGAATGAATAATAATGACTATTATGGTATTTGTCAAGCACTTACTATGTGCCAAGCACTGTTCTAAGCACTGGGGAGGATACAAGGTGATCAGGTTGTCCCCCGGGGGGCTCACAGTCTTCATCCCCATTTTACAGATGAGGTCACTGAGGCACAGAGAAGTGAAGTGGCTTGCCCAAGGTCACACAGCAAACAAGTGGCGGAGCCGGGATTAGAACCCACTTCTTCTGATTCCCCAGCTGGAGCTCGTTTCACTGTCAGCCAGTTTTCAGTATTGATTGAGCACTGACTGTGTGCAGAGCACTGTACTAAGTGTTTGGGAGAGTACAATGAAATAATATAAGAGAAAAGGGGGAGATAGACATTGATAGAAATAAATTACAGATACGGATGCAAGTGTCACAGGGCTGGGAGTGAGGATCCATTCAATCGTATTTCAATCGTATTTACTGAGTGCTTACTGTGTGCAGAGCACTGTACTAAGCGCTTGGGAACTACAAGTTGGGAACATAAAGAGACGGTCCCTACCCAACAGTGGGCTCACAGATGAATAAAGGGAGCACGTCAGGGTGACGCAGAAGGCGTCTTTCAGTGGCTCAGTGAAAAAGAGCACGGGCTTCAGAGCCAAAGGTCATGGGTTCGAATCCTGACTCCTCCACTTGCCAGCTGTGGGACTTTGGGCAAACCATTTAGCTTTTCTGTGCCTCAGTTCCCTCACAGGTAAAATGGGGATGAAGACCGGGAGCCTCACGTGGGACAACCTGATCACCTTGTATCCTCCCCCGGCGCTTAGAACAGTGCTTTGCACATAGTAAGTGCTAAATAAATGCCATTATTATTATTAGTATTATTATTATCCCTTATCCCCTGTGCCTCAGTTACCTCATCTGCAAAATGGAGATGAAGACTGTGAGCCCCACGTGGGTCCAACCTGATCACCTTGTATCCTCCCCCAGAGCTCAGAACAGTGCTTTGCACATAGTAAGCGCTTAATAAATGCCATTATCATTATTAATAGAAAGAATAAATTACAGGTACGGATACAAGTGTCGCGGCGCTAGGAGTGGGGATGAGTCTTTCACGAGGAGTTTTTCATTCCTTCGATCCTATTGCTTGCCAAGCTGCTTTGCAGGTATAGTACTTAGTTCAGTGCTTTGCACAAAGCTGGCGCTCAATAAATACAACTGAATGGATGAAACTGGCTGCACATTGCCCGTCGAACTCAGGTTTCCCTAGAGTTGCGGGGTGTTTAGGGTGTTTTCCCCCAGCAGCCGATCCCCGAGTCCCGCCCTCGCCCGTGGGGTGCAGGGTGCCCTCCCCCATCCCCTCTCCACACATAATAATACTGATGGCATTTATTAGGCGCTTACTATGGGCCAAGCACTGTTCTAAGCGCTAGGGAGGTGACAAGGAGATCAGGTTGTCCCATGGGGGGCTCACAGTCTTCATCCCCATTTCCCAGATGAGGGAACTGAAGCCCAGAGAAGTGAAGTGACTTGCCCAAAGTCACACGGGCGACAAGTGGCAGAGTTGGAATTCGAACCCATGACCCCTGACTCCAAAGCCTCAGCTCTTTCCACTGAGCCACACTGCTTCTTTAATAATAACGATAATATCATATTGTAATAATACTGATGGCATTTACTAGGTGCTTACTGTGCGCCAAGTACTGAGTCACACTGCTTCTCTAATAATAATAATATCATATCATAATGATATCACATAATTATAATCATATCATAATAATACTGATGGCATTGATTAGGCACTTACTATGTGCCAAGCACTGTTGTAAGCACTAGGGAGGTTACAAGATCAGGTTGTCCCACGGGGGGGGCTCGCAGTCTTCATCCCCATTTTCCAGATGGGGAACTGAGGCCCAGAGAAGTGAAGTGACTTGCCCAAAGTCACACAGCCGACACGTGGTGGAGTTGGGATTTGAACCCATGACCCCTGACTCCAAAGCCCATGCTCTTTCCACTGAGCCACACTGCTTCTTTAATAATAATATCATATCATAATAATATTATCATAATAACATTGATGGCATTTATCAGGCGCTTACTATGTGCCAAGCACTGGGCCATGCTGCCTCTCCAATAACAATAATAATAATAATACCATATAATAATAATAATAATATCATAATAATACTGATTGCATTTATTAGGCGCTTACTATATGCCAGGCACTGTTCTAAGCGCTGGGGACGTTACAAGATCAGGTTGTCCCACGGGGGGTTCGCAGTCTCCATCCCCATTTTCCAGATGAGGGAACTGAGGCCCAGAAAAGTGAAGTGACTTGCCCAAAGTCACACGGCCGACACGTGGCGCGGGCGGCATTCGAACCCATGACTCCGGACTCCAAAGCCCAGAGGGCCGGCACTACCACCAGAGGGCGCGCCCCCGCCCCCCCGGACTCCGAGCTCAGGGCATCTCGCCGGCGCCGCCGCCAGAGGGCGCGCCCCCCCCCCCCACTCCCCGCTCAGAGCATCTCGCCGACGCCAACGCCAGAGGGCGCGCCCCCCCCCCCAGCCCCCTGCCCGGGCATCCCGCCGGTACCGCCGCCAGAGGGCGCCCCCCACCCGGCCACCACCCCCTCATTCATTCATTCATTCATTCATTCAATCGTCCTTATTGAGCGCCTACTGTGTACCGAGCACTATACTAAGCGCTGGAGAAGTACAAGTTGGCAACAACGGGCTCACTAGTATAGAAGGGGCCTGGCGGGCTGGGTGGGGGAAGACGGCGGCCAAGGCCCGGGAGCCACGGGGGGGAGGAAGGGAGAGAGGGCGGGGTGGAGAGTGGACATTAAGGCTGGAGTGGCTCAGTGGAAAAACCACGGACTTTGGAGTCAGGGGTCATGGGTTCAAATCCCAACTCCGCCACGTGTCAGCTGGGTGACTTTGGGCAAGTCACCTCACTTCTCTGGGCCTCAGTTCCCTCATCTGGAAAACGGGGATTAAGACTGAGCTCCACGTGGGCCAACTTTATCGCCTTGCAACCTCCCCGGCGCTTAGAACAGTGCTTTGCACATAGTAAGCGCTTAATAAAATGCCATCATTATCATTATTCTCTGTGCCTCAGTTCCCTCATCTAAAACGGGGATGAAGACTGTGAGCTGCACATGGGCCAACCCGATCACCTTGCAACCTCCCCGATGTTTGGAACAGTGCTTTGCACATAGTAAGCGCTTAATAAATGCCATCATTATCACTATTCTCTGTGCCTCAGTTCCCTCATCTCTAAAATAGGGATGAACACGTGGGCCAACCTGATCACCCTGCAAACTCCCCGGCGCTTAGAACAGTACTTTGCACATAGTAATCGCTTAACAAATGCCATCATTATTCTCTTTGCCTCAGTTCCCTCATCTCTAAAACGGGGATGAACACGTGGGCCAACCTGATCACCTTGCCAACCTGATCACCTTGCAACCTCCCCGGCGCTTAGAACTGTGCTTTGCACATAATAAGCGCTTACTAAATGCCATCATCATTATTCTCTGTGCCTCAGTTCCAGCGCTTAGTACAGTGCTTTGCACATAGTAAGCGCTTAATAAATGCCACCATTATTACTAAAACGGGGGTGAACACGTGGGCCAACCTGATCACCTTGCAACATCCCCGGCGCTTA
>NW_024045035.1:11280-19338 GCF_015852505.1 Tachyglossus aculeatus
AATAAGACTGAAATACGATTGAATGGATCCTCACTCCCAGCCCCGCGACACTGGCATCCGTATCTGTAATTTATTTCTATCAATGTCTATCTCCCCCTTTTCTCTTATATTATTTATTTTATTTTGTTAGTATGTTTGGTTTTGTCTCTCCCTTTTAGACTGTGAGCTCACTGTTCAGTAAGGACTGTCTCTATATGTTGCCAATTTGTACTTCCCAAGCGCTTAGTACAGTGCTCTGCACACAGTAAGCGCTCAATAAATACGATTGATGATGATTGTACTCTCCCAGGCGCTTAGTACAGTGTTCTGCACAGTCAGTGCTCAATCAATACTGAAAACTGACTGACAGTGAAAAGAGGTCCAGCTAGGGAATCAGAGGAAGTGGGTTCTAATCCCGGCTCCACTACTTGTTTGCTGTGTGACCTTGGGCAAGCCACTTCACTTCTCTGTGCCTCAGTGACCTCATCTGTAAAATGGGGATGAAGACTGTGAGCCCCCCGGGGGACAACCTGATCACCTTGTATCCTCCCCAGCGCTAAGAACAGTGCTTGGCACATAGTAAGCACTTGACAAATACCATAATAATCATTATTATTCATTCATTCAGTCAGTCCTTTTATTGAGCGCTTACTGTGTGCAGAGCACTGTACTAAGCGCTTGGGAAGTTCAAGTAAGAAAAGCAGCGTGGCTCACTGGAAAGAGCTCGGGCTTTGGAGTCAGAGGTCATGGGTTCGAATCCCTGCTCTGCCACATCTGTTGTGTGACCTTGGGCAAGTCACTTCACTTCTCTGAGCCTCAGTTACCTCATCTGTTAAATGGGGATTAAGACTGTGAGCTCCCCCATGGGACAACCTGGTATTACCTTGTATCTACCCCCGGCGCTTAGAGCAGTGCTTGGCACGTAGTAAGTGCTTGACAAATATCATAGTAATCATTATTATTCATTCATCTAGTCAGTCCTTTTATTGAGCACTTACTGTGTGCAGAGCACTGTTCTAAGCGCTTGGGAAGTGCAAGGAAGAGAAGCAGCGTGGCTCAGTGGAAAGAGCTCCAGCTTTGGAGTCAGAGGCCATGGGTTTGAATCCCTGCTCCGCCACATCTCTGCTGTGTGGCCTTGGACAAGTCACTTCTCTGAGCCTCAGTTACCTCATCTGTAAAATGGGGATGAAGACTGTGAGCCCCCGTGGGACAACCACCCCACCCCCCCTGCCTTACCTCCTTCCCCTCCCCACAGCACCTATATATATGTATATATGTTTGTACACGTTTATTGCTTTATTTATTTATTTGTACATATTTATTCTATTTTATTTTGTTAATATGGTTTGATTTGTTCTCTGTCTCCCCCTTCTAGACTGTGAGCCCGCTGTTGGGTAGGGACCGTCTCTATATGTTGCCCACTTGGACTTCCCAAGCGCCTAGTACAGTGCTCTGCACACAGTAAGCGCTCAATAACTATGATTGAATGAATGAACCTGATTACCATGTATCCACCCCAGCGCTTAGAGCAGTGCTTGGCACATAATAAGCGCTTGACAAATATCATCGTAATCATTATTATTCATTCATTCGTATTTATTGAGTGCTTACTGTGTGCAGAGCTCTGTACTAAGCGCTTGGGAAGTACAAGTTGTATTTCTATTCACTCAATCGTATTTACTGAGCACTTACTGTGTGCAGAGCACTGTACTAAGCGCTTGGAAAGTACAGTACAGCAATAAAGAGAGACAATCCCCCGCAAGGAGCTCGTGGTCTATAGGTGGGGGAGACAGACTTCAATCCCAATAAACAGACGTCAGTATAAGGAAATAAAACATCAAATAAAGACAGAAGTGCTGTGGGGTGGAGACGGGGGAAAACAAAGGGAGGGTGATTTTTGAAAAATCAAAAGTCAGGGTGATGTAGAAGGGAGTGAGAGAGAAAGAAAAGTGTCACAATCGGGGAAGACCTCTTGGAGGAGGGGTGCCTTCAGTGAGCCTTTGAATAATATAATAATAATGATTTCCTTCAACCATATTTATTGAGCGCTTACTGTATTCAGAGCACTGTACTAAGCGCTTGGGAAGTACAAGTTGGCAACATATAGGGACAGTCCCTACCCAACAGTGGGCTCACAGTCTAGAAGGGGGAGACAGAGAACAAAACAAATTAAAATAAAATAAGTAGAATATGTACAATGATGATGGTATTTGTATGTGCTCACTATGTGCCAAGCACCCTTCTGAGCGCTGAGCACAGTTTGAAGAGAAGCAGCGTGGCTCAGTGGCAAGAGCTTTGGAGTCAGAGGTCATGGGTTCAAATTCCGCTCCGCCACTTGTCAGCTCCATGGCTTTGGGCAAGTCACTTCACTTCTCTGGGCCTCAGTGACCTCGTCTGTCAAATGGGGATGAAGACTGTGAGCCCCCCGTGGGACAACCTGGTCACCTTGTAACCTTCCCAGTGCTTAGAACAGTGCCTTTTGTGGCTCAGTGTAAAGAGCCCGGGCTTTGGAGTCAGAGGTTCGCAGATGAGGGAACTGAGGCACAAAGGAGTTAAGTGACTCGCCCAAGGTCATGCAGCAGACAAATGGCAGCAAACCTCGTGACTCCCAGGCCCGTACCCTATCCCTATGCAGCAGACAAATGGCAGCAAACCTTGTGACTCCCGTGCCCGTGCCCTATCCCTATGCAGCAGACAAATGGCAGCAAACCTTGTGACTCCCAGGCCCGTGCCCTATCCCTATGCAGCAGGCAAATGGCAGCAAACCTCCTGACTCCCAGGCCCGTGCTCTATCCCTGTGCCATACTGCTTATCTGTGGATGGTTATCGATCGATCTCTGGTATGTACTGAGCGCTCGCTTGCTTTGTGGAGAGCCCCGCACAAAACGCTCAGGAGGGTACACTACAACAGAGTTGGTAGATGTGACCCCTGCCCACAAGGAGTTTAGAGGAGGAGTTGGGCGTTAAAAACAGATTATTGGATTGGTTTCATCACACCCCGCAGACAAACGTTTGAAGTCAATGCCTGCCAATGACAAAATAAGAAATCATCTTTAGGAGGCGTGAAGATGTAGCCATCTAGTTTCGGCTTGCTACCACTTCAGCAGAACCCTTTAATTTTTGCCTCATGGTGGCTTCTGCTTAGTTACTCGGTTTTATGAAGAAAAATTGGATCCAGCACCTGCAGTATTGGGGAACATCCAGCTCCTCAATTTTCCTCGCTTTTGGCCCGCTACACATCCGCCATACACCCCCTGGCCTGGAATGCCCCCCCCTCCCCACATCCACCAAGCTAGCTCTCTTCCTCCCTTCAAGGCCCTACTGAGAGCTCACCTCCTCCAGGAGGCCTTCCCAGACTGAGCCCCCTCCTTCCTCTCCCCCTCCTCCCCCCTCCATCCCTCCCACCTTACCTCCTTCCCTTCCCCACAGCACCTGTATATATGTATTTATGTTTGTACGTATTTATTACTCTATTTATTTATTTATTTTATTTGTACATATCTATTCTATTTGTTTTATTTTGTTAATATGTTTTGTTTTGTTCTCTGTCACCCCCTTCTAGACTGTGAGCCCACTGTTGGGTAGGGACCGTCTCTACGTGTTGCCAACTTGTACTTACCAAGTGCTTAATGATAATACAAATAATAATGATTACAATAATAATGTGGTACTTGTATGACAAAGCAGTGTCACTCAGTGAAAAGAGCCCGGGCTTTGGAGTCAGAGGTCATGGGTTCAAATCCCAGCTCCACCACTTGTCAGCTGTGCGACTTTGGGCAAGTCACTTGATTCCTCTGTGCCTCAGTTCCCTCACCTGTAGAATGGGGATGAAGACTGTGAGCCCCCCGTGGGACATCCTGATCACCTTGTAACCTCCCCAGAGCTTAGAGCAGTGCTTTGCACATGGTAAGCGCTTAATAAATGCTATGATGATTATTATTATTTGTTTGCTAGGCACTTACCACATGCCAGGCACCATTCTAAGAGCTGGGGTGGAAACCAGCAAATTGGGTTGGACCCTCTACTTATCCCACGTGGGGCTCACAGTCTCCATCCCCATTTTGCAGATGAGGGAACTGAGGCACAGAGGAGTTAAGTGACTTGCCCAAGGTCATGCAGCAGACACATGGCAGCAAATCTTGTGACTCCCAGGCCCATGCTCTATCCCTATGCAGCAGACAAATGGCAGCAAATCTTGTGACTCCTGGGCCCATGCTCTATCCCTATGCAGCAGACAAATGGCAGCAAATCTTGTGACTCCCAGGTCCGTGCTCTATCCCTATGCAGCAGACAAATGGTAGCAAACCTTGTGACTCCCAGGCCTGTGCCCTATCCCTATGCAGCAGACAAATGGCAGCAAACCTCCTGACTCCCAGGCCCATGCCCTATCCCTATGCAGCAGACAAATGGCAGCAAACCTCCTGACTCCCAGGCCCATGCCCTATCCCTATGCAGCAGACAAATGGCAGCAAACCTCCTGACTCCCAGGCCCGTGCTCTATCCCTATGCCATACTGCTTATCTGTGGATGGTTATCGATCGATCTCTGGTATGTACTGAGCGCTCGCTTGCTTTGTGGAGAGCCCCGCACAAAACGCTCAGGAGGGTACACTACAACAGAGTTGGTAGATGTGACCCCTGCCCACAAGGAGTTTAGAGGAGGAGTTGGGCATTAAAAACAGATTATTGGATTGGTTTCATCACACCCCACAGACAAACGTTTGAAGTCAATGCCTGCCAATGACAAAATAAGAAATCATGTTTAGGAGGCGTGAAGATGTAGCCATCTAGTCTCGGCTTGGTACCGCTTCAGCAGAACCCTTTAATTTTTGCCTGATGATGGCTTCTGCTTAGTTACTCGGTTTTATGAAGAAAAATTGGATCTCGCACCTGCAGTATTGGGGAACATCCAGCTCCTCAATTTTCCTCGCTTTTGGCCCGCTACACATCCACCATACACCCCCTGGCCTGGAATGCCCCCACTCCCCACATCCGCCAAACTAGCTCTCTTCCTCCCTTCAAGGCCCTACTGAGAGCTCACCTCCTCCCAGACTGGCCTTCCCAGACTGAGCCCCCTCCTTCCTCTCCCCCTTCTCCCCCTCTCCATCCCTCCCACCTTACCTCCTTCCCTTCCCCACAGCACCTGTATATATGTATATATGCTTGTACGTATTTATTATTCTATTTATTTATTTATTTTACTTGTACATACCTATTCTATTTATTTTATTTTGTTAATATGTTTTATTTTGTTCTCTGTCTCCCCCTTCTAGACTGTGAGCCCATTGTTGGGTAGGGACCGTCTCTACGTGTTGCCAACTTGTACTTACCAAGTGCTTAATGATAATGCTAACAATAGTGATTATAATAATAATGTGGTACTTGTATGAGAAGCAGTGTAGCTCAGTGAAAAGAGCCCGGGCTTTGGAGTCATACTCTATGACTCATACTCTGTCCTAATCCTCCTCGACCTCTCAGCTGCCTTTGACACTGTGGACCACCCCCTTCTCCTCAACACGCTATCTGACCTTGGCTTCACAGACTCCGTCCTCTCCTGGTTCTCCTCTTATCTCTCTGGTCGTTCTTTCTCAGTCTCTTTTGCAGGCTCCTCCTCCCCCTCCCATCCTCTTACTGTGGGGGTTCCCCAAGGTTCAGTGCTTGGTCCCCTTCTGTTCTCAATCTACACGCACTCCCTTGGTGACCTCATTCGCTCCCACAGCTTCAACTATCATCTCTACGGTGATGACACCCAGATCTACATCTCTGCCCCTGCTGTCTCCCCCTCCCTCCAGGCTCGCATCTCCTCCTGCCTTCAGGACATCTCCATCTGGATGTCTGCCCGCCACCTAAAACTCAACATGTCGAAGACTGAACTCCTTGTCTTCCCTCCCAAACCTTGCCCTCTCCCTGACTTTCCCATCTCTGTTGACGGCGCTACCATCTTTCCCGTCTCACAAGCCCTCAACCTTGGTGTCATCCTCAACTCCGCTCTCTCATTCACCCCTCACATCCAAGCCGTCACCAAATCCTGCCGGTCTCAGCTCCGCAACATTGCCAAGATCTGCCCTTTCCTCTCCATCCATACCGCTACCCTGCTCATTCAAGCTCTCATCCTATCCCGTCTGGACTACTGCATCAGCCTTCTCTCTGATCTCCCATCCTCGTGTCTCTCTCCACTTCAATCCATACTTCATGCTGCTGCCCGGATTATCTTTGTCCAGAAATGCTCTGGGCATATTACTCCCCTCCTCAAAAATCTCCAGTGGCTACCAATCAGTCTGCGCATCAGGCAGAAACTCCTCACCCTGGGCTTCAAGGCTCTCCATCACCTCGCCCACTCCTACCTCACCTCCCTTCTCTCCTTCTACAGCCCACCCCGCACCCTCCGCTCCTCCCCCGCTAATCTCCTCACCGTACCTCGTTCTGTCCTGTCCCGCCATCGACCCCCGGCCCACATCATCCCCCGGGCCTGGAATGCCCTCCCTCTGCCCATCCGCCAAGCTAGCTCTCTTCCTCCCTTCAAGGCCCTGCTGAGAACTCACCTCCTCCAAGAGGCCTTCCCAGACTGAGCCCCTTCCTTCCTCTCCCCCCTGTCCCCCTCTCCATCCCCCCATCTTACCTCCTTCCCTTCCCCACTGCACCTGTATATATGTATGTATGTTTGTACATATTTATTACTCTATTAATTTATTTTACTTGTACATATCTATTCTATTTATTTTATTTTGTTAGTATGTTTGGTTTTGTTCTCCGTCTCCCCCTTTTAGACTGTGAGCCCACTGTTGGGTAGGACTGTCTCTATATGTTTCCAAGCGCTTAGTGCAGTGCTCTGCACATAGTAAGCACTCAATAAATGCAATTGATGATGATGATGATGATGAGTCAGAGGTCATGGGTTCAAATCCCAGCTCCGCCACTTGTCAACTGTGCGACTTTGGGCAAGTCACTTGACTCCTCTGTGCCTCAGTTCCCTCACCTGTAGAATGGGGATGAAGACTGTGAGCCCCCCGTGGGACATCCTGATCACCTTGTAACCTCCCCAGCGCTTAGAACAGTACTTTGCACATGGTAAGCGCTTAATAAATGCTATTATTATTATTATTATTTGTTTGCTAGGCACTTACCACATGCCAGGCACCATTCTAAGAGCTGGGGTGTAAACCTGCAAATTGGATTGGACCCTCTCCCTAATCCCACGTGGGGCTCACAGTCTCCATCCCCATTTTGCAGATGAGGGAACTGAGGCACAGAGGAGTGACTTGCCCAAGGTCATGCAGCAGACAAATGGCAGCAAATCTTGTGACTCCCAGGCCCATGCTCTATCCCTATGCAGCAGACAAATGGCAGCAAACCTCCTGACTCCCAGGCCCGTGCCCTATCCCTATGCAGCAGACAAATGGCAGCAAACCTCCTGACTCCCAGGCCCGTGCTCTATCCCAATGCCATACTGCTTACCTATCGATGGTAATCGATCGATCTCTGGTATGTACTGAGCGCTCGCTTGCTTCGTGGAGAGCCCCGCACAAAACGCTCAGGAGGGTACACTACAACAGAGTTGGTAGATGTGACCCCTGCCCACAAGGAGTTTAGAGGAGGAGTTGGGCGTTAAAAACAGATTATTGGATTGGTTTCATCACACCCCACAGACAAACGTTTGAAGTCAATGCCTGCCAATGACAAAGTAAGAAATCATCTTTAGTAGGTGTGAAGATGTAGCCATCTAGTTTTGGCTTGCTACCGCTTCAGCAGAACCCTTTAATTTTTGCCTCATGATGGCTTCTGCTTAGTTACTCGGTTTTATGAAGAAAAATTGGATCTTGCACCTGCAGTATTGGGGAACATCCAGCTCCTCAATTTTCCTCGCTTTTGGCCCGCTACACATCCACCATACACCCCCTGGCCTGGAATGCCACCCCCCCCCCCCCCCCGCATCCTCCAAGCTAGCTCTCTTCCTCCCTTCAAGGCCCTACTGAGAGCTCACCTCCTCCAGGAGGCCTTCCCAGACTGAGCCCCCTCCTTCCTCCCCCCCTCCTCCCCCTCTCCATCCCTCCCGCCTTACCTCCTTCCCTTTCCCACACAC
>NW_024045035.1:19437-33459 GCF_015852505.1 Tachyglossus aculeatus
ATGCCACTTTACTTCTCTGTGCCTCAGTTACCTCATCAACTGTAAAATGGGGATGAAGACTGTGAGCCCTTTGTGGGACAGGGACTGCGTCCAACCTGATTTGCTCGTGTCCACCCCAGAGCTTAGTACGGTGCCTGGCACCTAGTAAGTGCTTAACAAATGCAGTAGTTATTAATTATTATTGAGAAAAGTTAGAGATAGTTCCCCAGGATAAGTCCTGTTTGGCCTAGGACATTAAAGTTGCCATGAGAACTGTCTTTAGACGGTTCAGGAATGCTTCTCATCACTCGACATCCAAAATTCTCCCAGATCTTTCCATGGTAGGTGGAAAACGACTGCAGATTCTTTATATACCTGGGGTGGCTGTCTAGGAGAAAAGTCTTCAGGAAAGTTATGTCACTGAAGGGAAGACAAAAACGGTGTATGGGCCACATGCATCTGTTTTAGCAGCACACAAGTACATTATAGTAATTAGTATCATCTTTGAATCTGAAAGAAAGATATATGCACATAGTAACTATGCCTGGAAAAGAATTCTCTGTCCAGGCGCTGCCCTGTATCTGGATTTTGTGAGTATCGGTTAGCAGTAGTAGGTTTTATTCCCAAACTAAGCCCCACTTTTCCTCTGCCCCCCCCCATTGTCCCGACCCACCCTCTTTGCTCTCCCCCCATCCTCACAGCACTTGCGTATAGATGTACATATTTATAATTTTAATTCTATTTATTTTTATCAATGACGTGTACGTATCTATAATTCTATTTATTTATAAGGGCGCTACTGATGTCTGTTTACTTGTTTTGATGTCTGTCTCCCCCGTTCTAGAATTTGAGCCCATCGTGGATGGGCAGGGATTGTCTCTATTTGTTGCTGCACTGTACTTACCAAGCACGATGTTCAGTGCTCTGCACACAATAAGCGCTCAATAAATACGATTGAACGAATGAATGAATTGATCACCCACTGTATGGAATAATGAAGAGAGAGGATCCCTGCTCACAAAAAGGTTGTACTCTAGCAAGGGAGACAAATTTACCCACAACATTTTCCAAAAGAATCAACTGAGCAAATCTAGAGAAGCAGCGTGGCTCAATGGCAAGAGCCCAGGCTTCGGAGTCAGAGGTCATGGGTTCAAATCCCCGCTCCGCCACTTTTCAGCTGGGTGACTTTGGGCAAGTCACTTCACTTCTCTGGGCCTCAGTTACCTCATCTGGAAAATGGGGATGAAGACCGTGATCCCCCTGTGGGACCACCTGGTCACCTTGTAACCTCCCCAGTGCTTAGAAAAGTGTTTTGCACATAGTAAGCACTTAATAAATGCCATAATAATAATAATAATAATAATTATTATTATTATTATTATGAATGTAAGAAGGGTATAAATTAATTTGTAAGTCCTAGAGGTGGGTGCAGTACAATGACCTCGTGGAAAGAGCACTGCCCTGGGAGTAAGAGGACGTGGGTTCTAATCCCAGCCCTGCCACGTGTCTGCTGTGTGACCTTGGGCAAGTCACTTTACTTCTCGAGGCCTCAGTTACCTCATCTGTAAAATGAGGATTAGGACTGTGACCCCCACGTGGGACAGAGACTGTGCCCAACCTGATTATCTTGTATCTACTCCAGTGCTTAATTCAGTGCCTGGCACATAGTAAGCGCTTAACAAATACCACAGTTTTTAGTGTTATATGGTTCCAGGAGCTGGGAAATTAATCAGGAAGGGCTCGTTGTCCTAGGAGGGATAATAATAATAATGCTGATGATGGTATCTGTTAAGCGCTTACTATGTGCAAAGCACTGTTCTAAGCTCTGGGGGGGGGATACAAAGTGATCACGTTGTCCCATGTGGGGCTCACAGTCTTAGTCCCCATTTTACAGATGAGGGAACTGAGGCAGAGAAGTGAAGTGTGAGCCCCCTCCTTCCTCTCCCCCTCCCCATCCCCCCCGCCTTACCTCCTTCCCCTCCCCACAGCACCTGTATATATGTATATATGTTTGTACGTATTTATTACTCTATTTTATTTGTACATACTTATTCTATTTATTTTATTTCGTCAATATGTTTTGTTTTGTTGTCTGTCTTCCCCTTCTAGACTGTGAGCCCGCTGTTGGGTAGGGACCGTCTCTGGATGTTGCCAACTTGTACTTCCCAAGCCCTTAGTACAGTGCTCTGCGCACAGTAAGCGCTCAATAAATACGATTGAATGAATGAATGAATGAAGTGTCTTGCCCAAAATCACACAGCTGACGAGTGGCGGAGGCGGGATTAGAACCCATGACCTCTGACACCCAAGCCTGGGCTCTTTCCACTGAGCCACGCTTGATCTGAATGGGGACAGAGCAGCGGCCTGTCCGCTGTTAGAAGGGAGGGGGCTTCAAACCAGGGGAAAAGTCTGAATGAAGTGGGAGAGACAAGAGTGAGGTATAGCTAGAAGATTGGCTCCAGGCTAGGTGAATTCAATTTTTTTCCCTACATTTTAAAGAATCAATTTCTTTTTACCTCAGTCTGTTGCTATTCAGAGATGTTTGTTTCCCAGTGACTTTCCTTAGGACTGCATTTAAAGCATTTTCTTTTGATTTTTATACCTACATCTGTTTTTCTCTCTTTGCCCTACAGTTAGTTCCTAAGGACTAAGGACTAAGGACTAAGTCAGGACCGGACCGGGAAGGGGGGGATGAGGGGCACTTTACGGAAGGTCGCCTAAGTGGGGGGGGGGGAATAGAAGCAGGGGGGGGGGCGTCCGTGGGGGTGCTGTGCTGTGCTGTGATGGCGGGCGGGCCTCTCGGGAACGGAGTCCCGGGCGTCAATGGCAGCGCTCTGAGGAGAGGATCATTCCGGGAGCAGCAAGGCCGCGTGGTGTGATGGCGGGCGGTTGGGCCTCTCGGGAACGGAGACCTGGGCGTCAATGGCGGCGCTCTGAGGAGAGGATCCTTCCGGGAGCGGCAGGGCCGCGTGGTGTGATGGCGGGCAGGCGGGCCCCTCGGGAACGGAGTCCCGGGCGTCTATGGCAGCGCTCTGAGGGGGGGATCCTTCCGGGAGCAGCAGGGCCGCCCGGTGAGATGGCGGGCGGGCCTCTCGGGAACGGAATGCTCCAGGAATGCTCCTGTCCTCAGAGCGCCCCCATAGGCGCCTGGGACTCCGTTCCCAAGAGGCCCGCCATCACACCGCGTGGACCCTGCTGCTCCTGGAAGGATCCTCTCCTCAGAGCGCCAGACAGGCCCACCATGGACGCCCGGGACTCCGTTCCCGAGAGGCCCGCCATCACACCGCGTGACCCCTGCTGCTCCCGGAGGGCTCCTCTCCTCCGAACGCCGCCATAGACGCCCCCCACTTAGGCGACCTTCCTTCTAGTGGCCCCCAACCCCCCTTCCCGGTCCAGTCCTGACTGACTCCCCCCCCCCCCCCAACCGGCGAAAATGGCCCTTGTTATCTCCAAGTTACATTAACGACAACCTCATTTGCCCCTACTCAGCCTTCCTGTCCCGCCATCGACCCCCGGCCCACGTCCTCCCCCCGGGCCCGGAATGCCCTCCCTCTGCCCCTCCGCCAAGCTCGCTCTCTTCCTCCCTTCAAGGCCCTGCTGAGAGCTCACCTCCTCCAGGAGGCCTTCCCACACTCAGCCCCTTCCCTCCTCTCCCTCTCGTCCCCCTCTCCATCACCCCATCTTACCTCCTTCCCTTCCCCACGGCACCTGTATATATGTATATATGGTTGTACATATTTATTACTCTATTTATTTATTTATTTTACTTGTACATTTCTATCCTATTTATTTTATTTCGTTGGTATGTTTGGTTCTGTTCTCTGTCTCCCCCATTTAGACTGTGAGCCCACTGTTGGGTAGGAACTGTCTCTATGTGTTGCCAATTTGTACTTCCCAAGCGCTTAGTACAGTGCTCTGCACATAGTAAGCGCTCAATAAATACGATTGATTGATTGATTGATTGATTGATAAGGACTCCATGCTCCTTTATTTTCTGCTTTCCTCTTTGACCTGCACTGGCCTGCTTTAAAATACAAAAAAAAAAGAAGATTGCTCATAGGAGCAGCGTGAAGCACAGTTCTGAGAGTTAGAAGGACCTGGGTTCTAATCTTGGCTATGACACTTTACAGTCACTCACTCATTCAATCGTATTTAGTGAGCACTTACTGTGTGCAGAGCACTGTACTAAGCGCTTGGGGAAGTACAATACAGCAATAAAAAGACAATCCCTGCCCACGGTGAGCTCACAGTCAGGGGGTGGGGTAGGGAGAGGCCTTGTCTCACAGAGAAGACAAGCTCTTCTGTGTGACCTTGGGCAAGTCACTTAACTTCCTGTGTCTCAGTTACCTCATCTCTGAAATAATAATGATAATAATAATAATAATAATAATAATAATAGCATTTATTAAGTACTTACTCTGTGAAAGCACTAAGTCTGTGAGCCCCATGTGGGACATGGATGATGTCCTCCCTAATTATTATCAATTATTCCCATAGAGGGGAAGTGAGGAAAACCTCACGGAGATGTGATTTCAGAAGGGCCTTGAAAGTGGGGAAACGTTCAGAGGAGAAATGGCAGGGATGGCAGGGTTTGGTTTTTTTTTTAAAAATTTTTTTATGCCTTCGTTAAGCACTTACTATGTGCCTGGCATTCTACTAAGCGCTTGGGTAGATAAAAGTTATTCGGCTTGGGCATAGATCGTGTCCCAGGTCCTTCTGATTTCCAGGCCTGTGCTGTAATAATAATAATAATAATTGCTATTATAATTATGGTACTTGTTAAGCATTTACTACATGGCAAGCACTGTTCTAAGCTCTGGGGTAGATAGACACAAGTAAACAGGTCCCACATGGGGCTCACACTCTTTATCCCCATTTTACAGGTGAGGTAACTGAGGCCCAGAGAAGGGAAGTGACTTGCCCAAGGTCACACAGCAGACAAGTGGCAGAGCTGGGATTAGAACCCAGATGCCTCTGAGTCCCAGGCCTGTGCTCTAATAATAATAATAGTAATAATGATGGCCTTTGTTAAGTGCTTACTATGTGCAAAGCACAGTTCTAAGCTCTAACCATGAAGTCATGCTGCTTTTTGAGTGGTTGCTCATCTCTCTCTCCCTCAAATAAAAAGTTCATACTGTTGGGTTTTGAGGTCCTCCTCCAGCTGTCTGCATCTTACTTTTCAGGTCTTCTGACCCGCTTTTCCTCAGGTCCCAGTCTCCGTTCTGGCCCTGCCATGACCTGTTTCTGTCTCCCTGCCTCTGTCCCCTTATTCATAGAGCTCTGTTCCTCCCCAAATCTGCCAGAACAGACTCCTTCCCTGATTCATAAAACCCTTTAAGTCCTACTGCTAATAAATAATAATAATAATAATAATAATAATAAATCGTGCTATTTAAGTGCTTACTATATGCCAAGCACTATACTAAGAGTCAAAGGTCGTGGGTTCAAATCCTGACTCCGCCACTTGTCAGCTGTGTGACTTTGGGCAAGTCACTTCACTTCTCTGGGCCTCAGTTTCCTCATCTGTAAAATAGGGATGAAGACTGTGAGCCCCCCTTGGGACGACCTGATCACCTTGTAACCTCCCCAGCGCTTAGAACAGTGCTTTGCACATAGTAAGCACTTAACAAATGCCATTGTTATTATTAAGAGCTGGAATAGATGTGGGACAAGCTAATTGTCTTGCATCTGCCCTAGTGCTTAGAACAGTGCTTGGCACATAGTAAGCGCTTAACAAATACCAACATTATTATTATTATTATTATTATTATTATATAAGGTAATTCATTGATTCATTCAGTCATATTTATTAAGCACTTACTGTGTGCAGAGCACTGTACTAAGGGCTTGGGAAGTACAGGTTGGGCTGGACATAGTCCCTGTCCCACATTGGGCTCACAGTCTTCAACCCCATTTTACAGATGAGGTAACTGAGGCCCAGAGACATGAAGTGACATGTTCAAGGTCACACAGCAGACAAGTGGTGGAGGGCAGGATTAGAACCCAGGTCCTTCTCACTCCCAGTGTCGTGCTCTATCCACTGGGCCATTCTGCTTCCTAGGAGCCTTAATTAATTATTCGCACCGTGAATCGTATCAACCCAACAGTCAGCGCTTACATATCTATATATACACACTCTTTTCATCTGTGCACATATGATTTCAATTGAACATTCAATTTATTCTGAGTGTACTGTGTTCCTATTTTTGATGTCTGTCTCCCTTTTAAAACTGTAATCTCCTTTTGGGCTAGAATTGGGTCTCGTGCTGTGTTGTACTTTCCCAAGAGATTAGTAATAATAATGATGGTATTTGTTAAGCGCTTACTATGTGCCAAGCACTGTTCTAAGCGCTGGACGGTGCCTTTGGCTCCATAAATATCATTTCTATTAGGATTCCTACAGGTGGAGGCCGACCTAACATTTCTTAATGGATTTTGAAAGGGAAAAAAAAGAGCCAAGTTGGTTTTGAACCCGTTGAATTTTCCCAAAGTAATCAGCATACATTTAGAGATGAGTGAATGTTGTGAAAGACAAACTGGAGTCACAATCAACAGCTAAATTACGGTTAACGATAATGGAACTTGCAGAGCTAGTAAAAAAATTTCCATAAACAAAATTTCATTAGGGTTCACCTTAAATCGCGCTTGGGAATTTATGGAATTGAAAAGTTGGATTTAAGGGACTTTATGTAGAAATTGACTTTTCTATATAAAATAAATCAAATTTTCCATGGCATTCCCAGAGAAGTTATAGAGTGTGATGTATGGCACACTGTGAACTAAACAAATGAGTATTTAATTATGTAACACATGAGTACTAAAGTTTAAGTTAAATTGTAATGCTATGTCAAACTTGCATTTTATTTAACATAAACCCATTTCGTAGCTACATTTGTCTTAAAACATGTAGAATATAGTATTAATTTTATTTAACATAAACCCATTTCGTAGCTACCTTTGTCTTAAAACATGTAGAATATAGTATTAAAAATATCCTGTATTTTAACTTAAATAAGATGTCATATACACTCAGAGCACGGGCTTGGGAGTCAGCGGTCATGGGTTCTAATCCCAGATCCACCACATGTCTGCTGTGTGACCTTGGGCAAGTCACTTAACTTCTCTGAGCCTCAGTTACCTCATCTGTAAAATGGGGATGAAGACTGTGAGCCCCACATGGGACAACGTGATCACCTTGCATCCCCCCAGCGCTTAGAACAGTGCTTTGCACGTAGTAAGTGCTTAACAAATGCCATCATTATTATTATTATTATTATTACCATACATTCTTTGTATATACCTTAATGTATATCATTATGGGTTTATTTCTAAGAGACTCCTTAGCCTGAGTTCCTGGATGATGGCCCCTAAAATTCCTGCATTAATCCAGCCCTACCTGGGTCTTAAATGGCCCATTGAAATGTGGGCATTGAAATATTGCATTTAATGCACGTGTAAAATTCCTGCTGAAAATGTGTTACTTATGATAAGTGTACTTAGGATAAATACCTTTATTTTCTCCAGTTTCTCCAGTTTTTACATCAGTTGGTGTGGTTTTCAGCTGTTCTGCCCCTTGTATTATATTTATATTTTAAGTACCTGGCTTCCTTCCTTCCACGTTGGCTTCTGCTGTTGAGTCTAATAATAATAATAATAATAATAATACTGATGGCATTTATTAAGCGTTTACTATGTGCACTTACTATGTGTACTATGTACTATGTGTTTTTTCCCTCCTTGTTGGATCTTGAATTGCTCATAGTAGTTAATGATAATTACGACACTCGTTAAGTGCTTAGTATGTGCCAAGCACTGTAGTAAGCACTGGAGGAGCTAGCTACAAAATAATCAGACTGGACACAGTCCCTGTCCCACATGGGGTTTACAGACCTAAGTAGAAGGTACTAGGATTTAATCCCCATTGTACAGATGAGGAAACTGAGGGAAAGATATTTAGGTGCCTTGGCTAAGGTCATACAGCAGATCAGTGGCGAGGCCTGGTTTAGGATTCAGGTCTTCTGATTTCCAGGCCCATGCTCTTTCCCGTAGGCCACACTTCTTCCTCTTATATGAAAAATCACTATATTTTATATTTCCATATCTGAAAGATGAGAGAGGGCTACTGTCACTCCATTGCTTCGCATCTCACATTTTGAAGGGAGCATGCTAATGTAGGATGACTGCATCCCCATGAATTAGCACACTCCTCTTCTCTGCCTTACTTGGAAGTATACCAGGCTCCGATTAGTTTCCTGTTCCATGCCTCATTACTGGGGGTGGATAATAAATGCAACAGATGGATAAGCGATATTATCTTTGCTTGCTCTATTAATGTGACCACTTTGGTACGTGCTCTGTTGAGTGCATATTTTATTTCCTTAGAATTAGCCAGCTCTAAGGAGTTAAGCAATTTCTAAAGGAATTAAGATAACAAGCACGCACCTCTCTGAATAATCGGGCAATAAGTGGCACAAAATCAAGCCAGGATAATGATACCTAAGATGGTAGAGCCATAACATTTATAGGGGTCAAAGGTCACAGAATTTGTTTTTTTACCTCTAGGGCCGTGTTTGAACCAACTCATGAAATCAGTCAATCAATTGTATTTATATGATATTTATCGGAAAGATAGATAAAGGGAAGACGTATTATTTTGGAGGACTTGAAATGACATTTTATCATCGAGTTGTATCTTCTGTATTGTAATTTAAACAGGAAGTCACCAATCATCATTGCTGGTATTTAGTGAGCGCTTACTTTTGCAGAGTACTATGATGATGATGATGATGATGGTATTTGCTAAGCGCTTACCATGTGCAAAGCACTGTTCTGAGTGCTGGAATAATTATGGTATTTGTTGAGTGCTTACTTTGCGCCAAGCACTGTTCTAAGCTCCGGGGTAGATACAAGGTAATGAGGTTGTCCCACGTGGGGCTCACAGTCATTCATTAATTCATTTAGTCAGTCGTATTTATTGCGCAGCTCACTGTGTGCAGAGCACTGTACTAAGCGCTTGGGAAGTACAAATCGGCAACATATAGAGACGGTCCCTACCCACCAACGGGCTCACAGTCTAAAAGGGGGAGACAGAGAACAAAACAAAACAAGTAGACAGTCTTAATCCCCATTTTACAGATGAGGAAACTGAGGCACAGAGAATAATAATAATTATTATTATGGTATTTGTTAAGCACTTACTATGTGCCAAACACTGTTCTAAGTGCTGGGGTAGATACAAGGTAAGCAGGTTGTCCCACGTGGGGCTCACAGTCTTAATCCCCGCTTTACACATGAGGTAACAGGCCCAGAGAAGCCAAGTGACTCGCCCAAAGTCACACAGCAGACAAGTGGCAGAGCCGGGATTAGAACCTACGACCTCTGACTCCCAAACCCGTGCTCTTCCCACTAAGCCACACTGCTTGGGAGAGTTAGCAGACGCATTCCCTGTCCAATATGAGTTTACAGTCTGTTAATCAATCAGTGGTATTTATTGAGTACTTACGTGTGCAGAGCACCGTACTAAGCGCTTGGGAGAGTTCCCTGCCCGCAAGGAGCTTACAGTCTAGAGGGGGAGAGAGATATTAACATAAATAAATTCTGGATATGTACATAAGTGCTGTGGGGCTGGGAGGGTGGATGAATAAAGGAACCAGTCAGGTAGATGCAGAAGGTGTGAGCCCACCGTTGGGTAGGGACTGTCTCTATATGTTGCCAGCTTGTACTTCCCAAGCGCTTAGTCCAGTGCTCTGCACACAGTAAGCGCTCAATAAATGCAATTGATTGATTGATTGAGTGGAAGAAAAGAAAAAGGCTGCTTAGTCAGGGAAGGCTTCTTGGAGGAGATGCTTAGGGAAGGCTTCTTGGAGGAGATGTGCCTTCAGTTAGGCTTCGAAGGTGGGGAGATTAATTGTCTTTCGGATATGAAGAAGGAGAGTATTCCAGGGCAGAGGCAGAATATGGGAAAGAAGTCAGTGTTAAGATAGATGAGACTGAGGTAACAGTGAGTAGGTTGTTATTAGAAGAGCAAAGTGTGAAGGCTGCGTTTGTAGCTGGAGAGTAGCGAGTGAGTGACTGAGTGAGTGAATGAGTGAGTGGGCTAGGTGGATTGATGGTAAGGAGTTTCTGTTTGATGTGGAGATGGAAGGGCAACCACTGGAGTTTCTTAAGAAGTGGGGAAACCTGCACTGAACGTTTTGGAGAAAAATGATCCAGGCAGCAGAGTGAAGTTTGCTATATTGTTGTATCGTACCTCCCCAAGTACTTAGTACAGTGCTCTGCACATAGTAAAGCACTCAATAAATCTGATTGACAATTGCTGGTCTGATATAAGTGAAGTATGTTAGATTGTTATATCGTACCCTCCCAAGTGCTTAGTACAGTGCTCTGCATGTAGTAAGCACTCAATAAATATGATTGACAATTGTTGGTCTGATATAAGTGAAGTATGTTAGATTGTTATATCGTACCCTCCCAAGTGCTTAGTACAGTGCTCTGCATGTAGTAAGCACTCAAGAAATATGATTGACAATTGGTGGTCTGGTATAAGTGAAGTATGTTGATTGTTATTTCGTACCCTCCCAAGTGCTTAGTACAGTGCTCTGCACAGTAGTAAAGCACTCAGTAATTGTTGGTCTGGTATAAGTGAAGTATGTTAGATTGTTATATCGTACCCTCCCAAGTGCTTAGTACAGTGCTCTGCACGTAGTAAGCACTCAATAAATATGATTGACATTTGTTGGTCTGGTATAAGTGAGGTATGTTAGATTGTTATATCGTACCCTCCCAAGTGCTTAATACAGTGCTCTGCACATAGTAAAACACTCCATAAATATGACTGACAATTGTTGGTCTGGTATAAGTGAAGTATGTTAGATTGTTATATCGTACCCTCCCAAGTGCTTAGTACAGTGCTCTGCACGTAGTAAGCACTCAATAAATATGATTGACATTTGTCGGTCTGGTATAAGTGAAGTATGTTAGATTGTTATATCGTACCCTCCCAAGTGCTTAGTACAGTGCTCTGCACTGTAGTAAGCACTCAGTAAATATGATTGACAATTGTTGGTCTGGTATAAGTGAAGTATGTTAGATTGTTATATCGTACCCTCCCAAGTGCTTAGTACAGTGCTCTGCACATAGTAAAGCACTCAGTAATTGTTGGTCTGGTATAATTGAAGTATGTTAGATTGTTATATCATACCCTCCCAAGTGCTTAGTATGGTGCTCTGCACGTAGTAAGCACTCAATAAATATGATTGACATTTGTTGGTCTGGTATAAGTGAAGTATGTTAGATTGTTATATCGTACCCTCCCAAGTGCTTAGTACAGTGCTCTGCACCTAGTAAAGCACTCAGTAAATATGATTGACAATTGTCGGTCTGGTATAAGTGAAGTATGTTAGATTGTTATATCGTACCCTCCCAAGTGCTTAGTACAGTGGCCTGCACGTAGTAAGCACTCAATAAATATGATTGACAGTTGTTGGTCTGGTATGAGTGAAGTATGTTAGATTGTTATAGCATACCCTACCAAGTGCTTGGTACAGTGCTCTGCACATAGTAAAGCACTCAATAAATATGATTGACAGTTGTTGGTCCGGTATAAGTGAAGTATGTTATATTGTTATAGCGTACCCTCCCAAGTGCTTAATGTAGTGCTCTGCACATAGTAAAACACTCAATAAATATGATTGACAGTTGTTGGTCTGTTATAAGTGAAAGATGTTAGATTTTTATATCGTACCCTCCCAAGTGCTTAATACAATGCTCTGCACATAGTAAAGCACTCAATTAATATGATTGACAGTTGTTGGTCTGGTATAACTTAGGTATGTTAGATTTTATCTCGTACCCTCCCAAGTGCTTAGTACAGTGGCTCTGCATATAGTAAAGCACTCAATAAATATGATTGACATTTGTTGGTCTGGTATAAGTGAAGTACACTAGATTGTTATATCGTACCCTCCCAAGTGCTTAGTACGGTGCTCTGCACGTAGTAAAGCACTCAATAAATATGATTGACAATTGTTGGTCTGGTATAAGTGAAGTATGTTAGATTGTTATATCGTACCCTCCCAAGTGCTTAGTACAGTGCTCTGCATGTAGTAAGCACTCAATAAATATGATTGACAATTGTTGGTCTGGTATAAGTGAAGTATGTTAGATTGTTATATCGTACCCTCCCAAGTGCTTAGTACAGTGCTCTTCACATAGTAAAGCACTCAGTAATTGTTGGTCTGGTATAAGTGAAGTATGTTAGATTGTTATATCGTACCCTCCCAAGTGCTTAGTACAGTGCTCTGCACTTAGTAGGCACTCAATAAACATGATTGACATTTGTTGGTCTGGTATAAGTGAAGTATGTTAGATTGTTATAGCGTACCCTCCCAAGTGCTTAGTACGGTGCTATGCACATAGTAAAGCACTCAATAATTGTTGGTCTGGTATAATTGAAGTATGTTAGATTGTTATATAGTACCCTCCCAAGTGCTTAGTACGTACGGTGCTCTGCATGTAGTAAGCACTCAATAAATATGATTGACAATTGTTGGTCTAAGTGAAGTATGTTAGATTGTTATATCGTACCCTCCCAAGTGCTTAGTACAGTGGCTCGGCACATAGCAAAGCACTCAATAAATATGATTGACATTTGTTGGTCTGGTATAAGTGAAGTACATTAGATTGTTATATCGTACCCTCCCAAGTGCTTAGTACAGTGGTCTGCACGCAGTAAACACTCAATAATATGATTGACAATTGTTGGTCTGGTATAAGTGAAGTATGTTAGATTGTTATAGCGTACCCTCCCAAGTGCTTAGTACAGTGCTCTGCACATAGTAAAGCACTCAGTAATTGTTGGTCTGGTTTAAGTGAAGTATGTTAGATTGTTATATCGTACCCTCCCAAGTGCTTAGTACAGTGCTGTGCAAGTAGTAAGCACTCAATAAATATGATTGACATTTGTTGGTCTGGTTTAAGTGAAGTATGTTAGATTGGTATATTGTACCCTCCCAAGTGCTTAGTACAGTGGTCTGCACGTAGTAAGCACTCAATAAATATGATTGACAATTGTTGGTCTGGTATAAGTGAAGTATGTTAGATTGTTATATCGTACCCTCCCAAGTGCTTAGTACAGTGTTCTGCACATAGTAAAACACTCAAAAAATATGATCGACATTTGTTGGTCTGATATAAGTGAAGTATGTTAGATTGTTATATCGTACCCTCCCAAGTGCTTAGTACAGTGGCCTGCATGTAGTAAGCACTCAATAAGTATGATTGACATTTGTTGGTCTGATATAGGTGAAGTATGTTAGATTGCTATGTCATGCCCTCCCAAGTGCTGAGTACATAGTAAAGCACTCAATAAATATGATTGACAATTGTTGGTCTGATATAAGTGAAGTATGTTAGATTGTTACATTGTACCCTCTCAAGTGCTTAGTACAGTGCTCTGCACATAGTAAGCACTCAATAAATATGATTGACAATTGTTGGTCTGGTATAAGTGACAGTCCTGTTTATATTAATACAGATTATAGAATCGTGGAGAAGTTGTGAAAATGTGAGATATAGTGGTATGTTAGAGAAGAAGCGTGGCTCAGCGGAAAGAGCACGGGCTTTGGAGTCCGAGGTCATGGGTTCAAATCCTGGCTCTGCCAATTGTCAGCTGGGTGACTTTGGGCAAGTCACTTCACTTCTCTGTGCCTCAGTTACCTCATCTATAAAATGGGGATTGAGATTGTGAGCCCCACATGGGACAACCTGATCACCTTGTATCCCCCCAGCGCTTAGAACAGTGCTTTGCACACAGTAGGCACTTAACAAATACCATCATTATTCTTATTATGTTCAAGACTTTTCAAAATATTTGGAATTGCGCAGTCCAAGTACTTATTCTCTACCTTTTTCTTCCCAGACTATTTAAGGAATTTTGTCAGTTTACGATCTCCAAATTGTGTTACAATGTAAAATTTTAAGTTTTTCTCCTGGTAGTTCTGATGAATGACTTTTTTAGTTTTGCAACTTACCTGAAAGGTTTTA
>NW_024045036.1:0-32969 GCF_015852505.1 Tachyglossus aculeatus
CTGTCAGTGTGTGACCTTGGGCAAGTCACTTAAGTCCTCTGTGCCTCAGTTCCCCCATCTGTAAAATGGGGATATATGTTGGCATTTGTTAAGCACTTACAATGTGCCAAGCACTGTTCTTAGCGCTGAGGGAGATACAAGGTAATCAGGTTGTCCCACGTGGGGCTCACATTATTAATCCCCATTTTACAGATGAGGTAATTGAGGCACAGAGAAGATAAGTGACTTGCCCAAAGTCACAAAGCTGACAAGTGCCAGAGCTGGGATTAGAACCCATGACGTCTGACTCCCAAACCCGTGCCCTTTCCACTGAGCCACGCTGCTTCTCTAGCCATATGGGACAGCCTGAATACCTTGTATCTACCCCAGTGCTTAGGACAGTGCTTGGCACAAATTAAGCGCAAAACAAATACCATCATCATCATCATAATCATCATCAGTGCTCTGCAGCCATTAAGTGCTCAATAAATGTGATTGATTTACTGGAGCGCCCAACAATAGCCATCTTGCTTTACTGAGGGATGATCAGAATAATAATAATAATAATGGCACTTGCTAAGCACTTACCATGTGCCAAGCACTGGTCTCAGCGCTGTGGTAGATACAAGGTAATCAGGATGCCCCACATTGGGTTTACAGTCTTAATCCCCATTTTACAAATGAGGTAACTGGGGCACAGAGAAGTTAAGCGACTTGCCCAAAGTCACATGGCTGACAAGTGGTGGACTTGGAATTAGATCCCACGACTTCTGACTCCCAAGCCAGTGCTCTTTCCACTAAGCCACGAATAGGCTTGCTGAATTCTTTGCTTTAGAAAACTGTTGTTTCTATTTAGTAGACAAGGGGTACCTACTGTTAGATTGTTTATTCCCTCCCCTCCTCTCATTGTGATTACCTCGTTCCTCTTTCAGACAATCCTGCTCCTGTGATTCCACTCCAGAGAGACTCTCCTACAGGTCATGGGTTCTATTGGTGAGAGGAAGCAAATGGCCACAAAGATTCCTGAAAATGTTCATAATCCATAAAACTACAATCTCCCTGTTTTATTCTCAAAATAAGGGGTTTACTTATTGAATTAAGGATATTGGATCCTCTTTCCTGTCCTATTATCAATCAATCATTCAATCAGTGGTATTCATTGAATGCCTGGAGTGCAATGCCTGGGAAAATAAAATGCAGTAGATATTGTAAGCTCGTTGTGAGCAGGGAATGTGTCTGTTATATTGCTATATTGTACTCTCCAAAGCGCTTAATATAGTACTCTGCACATAATAAATGCTCAATAAGTATGATTAAATAACTGACTACAGTAGGTAGACCTGATCCCTACCCAGAGGAAGCACACAGGCTGCAGGGAGTGACAAAAACATTAAAATAAATGATAGATGGATATAAGCGCTGTGTCTCTGGGATGAATGTCAAAGTGTTTAAAGGGTAGAGACCCAAATGTAGGTAGTGCAGAAGAGAGGGAAAATTGGAGAAATGAGAGCATAGTCAGGAAAAAGCTTCATGGAGGAGACCTGATTTTAGAAGGGCTTTGAAAATGAGGAGAGTAGTACTTTGAAAAACAAGGACAGTCACAAGAAGAAACATACCGGGTAGTTTACTCCTTTCCTTACAGGAATGGGTTTCTACTAAATCCCATCTTGGGTTTCTGCTTCCCAGAAGAAAACATATGGAAATGTGTAGGGCTCTTCCAGTAAGGCATTTTGCTTTCCCCTCCCCATTTCCTACTATCCCTCTTTAACAAATAATTTTCAACTCCCTAGATTCGTTGTATCCTATATCCTGCATCCTTTCTCTCAAACTTTCAATGCCCACCCACTGTTTACATCAATCAATCAATGTATTGAATGTCTACTGTCCTGGTTCTCCTGGTTCTCCTATCTCTCTAGCTGTTCAGTCTCAGTCTCTTTGGCAGGCACCTCCTCTGCCTCACAATGCCCTAACTCTGGGGGTCCCTCAAGGTTCAGTTCTGGATCCCCTCCTATTCTCTATCTACACCCACCCCCTCTCATTTGCTCCCATGGCTCCAACTACCATCTCTATGAAGATGATTCCCAAATCTACATCTCCAGCCCAGATCTCTCTCCTCTGTAGTCTCAAATTTCCTCCTGTCTTCAAGACATCTCTACTTATGTGTCCCAATGATACCCCAAACGTACCATGTCCTAAACAGCACTGTCGTATCTTCCCGCCCAAACCCTGTCCTCTCCATGACTTTCCCATCACTCTACACAGCACCACCATCCTTCCTGACTCACAAATTCATAACTTTGGTGTTACCCTCGACTCAAGTCTCTCATTAAACTCAGATATTCAATCTGTCACTAAATCCTGTCAGTCCAACCTTTACAACATAACTAAAATCTGCCTTTTCCTCTCCATCCAGAATGCTACCATATTAACCCAAGCACTCTCCTATGCCACCTTGATCACTGTATTCACCTCTTTTCTAACTTCCCTGCCTCCCATCTCTCCCCACTCTAATCCATACTTGACTCTGTTGCCCATAGTAGTTTTCTACAAACCACTCAGTCCATGATTCCTCACTCTTCAAGAACCTCCACATCAAA
The DNA here is from genome assembly GCF_015852505.1 of Tachyglossus aculeatus. Classification (NCBI taxonomy): domain Eukaryota; kingdom Metazoa; phylum Chordata; class Mammalia; order Monotremata; family Tachyglossidae; genus Tachyglossus; species Tachyglossus aculeatus. Next base: position 2,577 of record NW_024045036.1, read on the forward strand.
CAGAAACTCCTTACCATCAGCTTTAAAGCACTTAATCACCTTTCCCACTGCCACCTTACCTCACTATTCCCTACCTCACTATTCCCTTACCTCACTATTCCTTACCTCACTATTCCCAGCCCAGACACTTCACTCCTCTAATGCCAACCTACTCACTGTACGTTTATCTTGTCTATCTCATTGCCGACTTTTGGCCCAAATTCTGCCTCTGTCCTGGATGCCCTCCTTCTACATATACAACAGGCAATCACTCTCCCCACCTTCAAAGTCTAGTTGAAGGCAGATCTCCAAGAGAATTTTCTTGAATAAGCCCTGATTTCCCCCTCTACCACTACTTTCTGCATCACCTTCGCATTTGGATTTACTTCATTCCCTCAGCCTCACAGCACTTATGTACGTATCTGTAATTTATTTATTTATACTGTCTGTCCCTCTAGCCTGTAAGATCGTTGTGGGTAGGGAACATATCTATTAACTCTGTTATATTGTACTCTCCCAAGCACTTAATACAGTACTCTACACACAGTAAACAATTATGTGCAGAGCATTGCACTGAGTGCTTGGGAGAGTAGAAATACGGGCAATATTTCTGAAGGACCAAATATAAATGCAGTGAAAAAGGCATTTTGAGCACCTGTATACATCTGAAATTTCCAATAGAAACAGATAACTGTTCCCTGGAGTTGTTTCAAAACTGGTTTTGGATTTGGGACAAATTTGGTCAATTCCAAATTTTATTCACAGTTTTATGGGGCTTATTGGTGCCCTACATAAGTGGTTTTCCAATTAGCTGCCTTAGTATAGGCTCATGAATGAGAAATGGATATTCATATGGACTTTGCAGCCTCCACACATGATCATCATTAGAAAAAAATGCTGTCCAGTAAGAGGTAGAATAAAATTCCTTTCAATGAGATGAAAAAAAAATGTTATTGAAGTAATTATCAGCCAGAAAGGAAGGGATAATTTCTTAAATTAGTAATATTAAAGTGGATAATTTCCTGTGATATTTGTAGTATTGTTCCCCAACCTCAATAGCTCATTTGATAAACTACTTTAGCTAGTAGCTCGCAAGATATTCCCTCTCAGAGACACACTCATGGATTGACAGCTGCATCAGTCGCTCTCCTCTCCTATCCATATTTCACTCTGAGCCCTGCATCATTTTTTAATTATATTTGTTAAGTGCTTACTATGCACTATACTAAATGCTGGGGTACATACATGCTAATCAGGTTGGACACAATTCATGTCCCACAGTGGGCTCACAATCTTAATCCCCTTTTTACAGATGAGGTAACTGAGGCACAAAGAAGTGAAGTGACTTGCCAAATGTCACACAGCAAGTTAAGGGCAGGTCAGGGATTAGAGCCCGCTTCCTTCTGACTCCCAGACCCATGCTCTTCTATCCATTAGGCCACACTGGTTCTCTAAAATGTTGATCTTTCTAATATATTGTTCTGCCACATCTCTCCACTCCTCAAAAACTTCCAATGGTTTTCCAGTCCTCTCCACTTCAAGTAGGAACTCCTAATCACTGGCTTTAAAGCACTTAATAAACTCTGTCCTTCCTACTTATCAATTCTCTTTTCCCACTAAACCCAACTAGCCATCTTCACTCCTCATGAACAGTGCTTTATTCTTGTCTCCTCTGCTAGGAATTGCTTTCTCATGTTTTTCTCTCTGCCTGGAACTTCCTCCCTCTGAAAATCCTACAGAACCCCCTTCCCCACTTCCTCAATCTTCCCAATTTCAAAGTGTTTCTGAAATCATATCCCCAACAAAGAGATCTACTTTGATGAATTATTTCCTCTACTCAGGCTATATTTCCTTCCCTTTCCATCCCAGCACTTCCGTGCCATCTGAGTACCTAAAAACTCAAGCTTCCAGAACACTTATGTCTATATCTTATGTAATCAATTATTCAAGCATTAATTCATGTACACACCCCCTTTTGCCCTATCCTCCTCTCTATATATTATTTCAGTATGTTTCCCCTGTTAAAATGCAAGCTCCTTAAATATCTAATAATTTGATTGTACTCTCCCAAGTGTTTAGTACAGTACTCGGCATATAGTAGGTGCTCATTAAATGGATCAATTTACAGGATTCTGATTTCTCAAAGATGAAAACCTGTGACTATTTTTTCTCTTGGAGGAGTGATTAAAGACCCATCCAAACACTCACTTTTTGTGCCTTTGTAGATAATGATAATAATAATAATAATAATAATAATAATAATAATAATAATAGCACTTATTAAGCGCTTACTATGTGCAAAGCACTGTTCTAAGCGCTGGGGAGGTTACAAGGTGATCAGGTTGTCCCACAGGGGGCTCACAGTCTTAATCCCCATTTTACAGATGAGGTAACTGAGGCACAGAGAAGTTAAGTGACTTGCCCAAAGTCACACAGCTTACAATTGGCAGAGCCGGGATATGAACCCCTGACCACTAACTCCAAAGCCCGTGCTCTTTCCACTGAGCCACGCTGCTTCTCTAGATGTAGATGTGGGTTTCTTCCTGTGTTCCCTGTTCACCCAACTCCAGCAATGACTCGCTCCAGTTACAGTCTCCTTGAGGTAGAACAGACCAAAGCCTAAAATGGTTAAGTGAAAGGAACTGGTGGCTACTTCATTCCAGCCACAACCATGTTTCCCAGCTTTGTTTCCTTACTACCGCTAAAGATACAAAATCCTAGAAACTAGAAAAACATCAGGTCTGAGATTCCACAAGTTCCCAAATGGCTTCTGGATAAACCTAAAATAGGCCTGAGATCTCTTTTCTTGGAGTAAAGTCCGGATTTAGAGCAGCAACGAATTTTAGTCCAATTTCCTTTGGTTGCCAATCTTTTTCTGCATTATTAGCTCAAGATCCTCCCCTCAGAACATCTGGATCCTTTATGAAGGAGGACTTCTAAGTGCACTAAAAACTTGGCGACTTCTCCAGGTCAAAAAGAATATATTTTGCCAAGACTGTGACAAACATCTCTACCTGACTCGATTTGTCTGTCCTTGCTCTAGGTCTGCCCTGAAGCAGATTCAAGAGGTACACTGTTTCTCCTCTCACACTTAAGCTGGATTCCACAGATACTCAGGAACCTCATAACATTCTGTTCAAATCAGTCTCATGGGAATAGGACCAGTCTCACCTTGTGGAAGGTTTGCCCAAGATGATGCAAAACTGAATTTTTCTTTAGAAAAATGAGTACAGATGCAGAGAAGGAAAAACACATTTTTCACTGGATTTTGATCCTGAAAGAGAAATCATTGCTGCTCCTCCTATGACCATCGTCAAATTGCCAGTTACAAGAACCTTGCAACCAAATGTCCATTGTTGATTTGAAGAAGATAGCTGAGAAAATTGTTCAGACAATTTTGGAGGGAAATTTTCCAGCTCATTTGTCTGTGTATTTCAAGTAAAAGAGATTGCTCATTTGCTTGCCTGACTTTTGCATCTCTTGCTTCACACATTTGTCAAGAACATCAGTGGGTACTTTAGTTTGATAACGCTGTTAATAGGAAAAATCAATCAGTGGCATTTATTGAGCACTTCCTCTGAGCAGAACATTGTATTAACTGCTCGGTAGAGTAAAATATATCAGAGTTGGTAGACACATTCAATGCTCACAATGTAGAGGACCAAAGAGTTGAATATGACAAACAGAATGCTCCCTTAGGAAAATAGCCAGTGTTACATCTTGGCAACAGGAAGCAAAATTATCAGTTCAGAAAACAAAATCAAAGATGAAGAGAGCACAGGTCCTACTAAAACTAATCCAATCCAGGTTGATTTAACATTTGGCCTTATTATGTATGGGAAGTCCACTTGGTTTTACTGAATGTTCTATTTTGTTCTCAATTTAACAGATTTCTCTTTAAATTCAGTCAAAAGTTGGGCTTGCATGCCAACCTTGCCTTCCTGCTTGCCTGGTTGGCAAGAGTCTTTCTGATGGACAGTTTTGTCCAGATTCACGAGTCCTATTCCTGGATGTTCTCCATTCCATTCCCAAACCTACTCAACCCTTAGCCCCCAGTGACCACATTTTGTGGGGAAAGAATAGCTCATGCCCACAGAGAACCTAGTGCCTGGCACATAGTAAGCACTTAACAAATACCAACATTATGATTATTATTATTCAAGAGTATTTCATGGATTTAGCCAAACTTAATGCATTAATTCTGACAGAATGCATGGGAGAACATATTATCCAAAAATGCCAGCTGATCTACACTGAAGTTCTATGTAGATAACATCCATTTAAGAATGGGGATCTGTCAGCAGTAGAGATGGTGTCCATTGAAGTGGCCTTTCAAAACACACAAGACTCCAGCTCACTTGGGATCATCCTGAAGACTTCAGTCTCCTAATATTAATGCAAACTTTCTCACTGTACCTCGATCTCGTCTATCTCGCCTTCGACCTCTCGCCCACATCTCAACTCTGGCCTGAAATGCTCTTCCTCTTCATATCCAACAGGCAACTACTCTCCCCCTCTTTGAAGTCTCACTGAAATTACATCTCTTCCAAATGGCCTTCCCTGACTAAGCCCTCCTTTCCTCTTCCACTCTATTTTGTGTCACCTCGACTTCCTCCTTTTATTCATCCTTTCTCCCAGCCCTACAGAACTTATATACACATCTATAATTTTATTTATGTTAATGTCCGTCTCCCCCTTTAGACTGAAAGCTCATTCTGGGCAGGGAATGTGTCTGTTATAATGTTATATTGTACTCTCCCAAGCTCTAAGTATAGAGCTCTGCACACAGTAAACACTCAACAAATATGATTTACTGACGGGCTGACACCACATCCCATATGCTCCACTATGTCTTGGTCAAAAGAGGTAAGAAACTGCAAAGTTTGATTTGTCTTTTGTTTTTAAATGTTTAATTTTTTAATGGTATTTGTTAAGTGCTTACTGTATGCCAGGTATTCATTCATTCATTTAATTGTATTTATTGAGTGCTTATTCTGTGTAAAGCACTATACTATACTAAGTGTGTGGGAGAGTACAGTATTACAACAAACAGGCACATTCCTTGCCCACAATGAGCTCACAGTCCAGAGGGGGAGACAGACATTAATATAAATAAATAGATGGATAGATCAATAAATAAATAAATAAATAAATAAATAAATAAATAAATGTAAATAAATCACAGCATATACAGGCACTGTAATAGGTTCTGGGGTAAGTACAAGCTAATCAGGTTGGATACAGTCCACATCATACATAGGGCTCACAGACTTAATTGCCATTTTGTAAATGTGGTATCTGAGACACAGAGAAGTGACTTTCCCAAGGTCCTAAAGCTGGCAAGTGGCAGGGCGAGATTTAGAACCCAAGCCCTCCTAGGTTGCTTCAGATTGCATTCCAGAATTGGGAAATCATTCAAAGGAATTGTCAATTCATTAGCAAGTTGTAAATCATCCCCCTTAACAAGATGTAGGTCAATCAGATAGGGGAGCCCAGGCACATCCATAATGCAATCAAATACCTCTTAGGCAAATAGCACCACCCCTTTCCCCCTCCTCTGTCTTTCATATGCCTGCTGGTGATCAGAGAGCTAACATAATATCAACACATTTCACCACTTGTCTGCTGTGGTACTTTGGGCAAGTCACTTCACTTCTCTGAGCTTCAGTTACCTCATCTGTAAAATGGGGATTGAGACGGTGAGCCCCACATGGGACAGGGACAGCAGCCAACCCTATATGCTTATATCCACTCAAGCACTTAGTACAGTGTCTGGCACATGGTAAGCACTTAGCAAATATCACAATTATAATACTTATTACTATTTCATATGCATCCTGCTGAGGATACCGTGGAGGCCATGCCCTTTTTGGGACTCGGTAGTGAGTGCAGGAACTAAGTATGATCTGGCACCAGCATCAGCAGGAAGGAAGAATTGGGCTCTTGAGATAATGTTGAAAACATCAGGAGATAGCTACAAATAACTAGAGGGAGCATGTCCAGCAGGATCTAAAATTTGGAAAACCCATTTGTAAGCAAATTTTGAAATCGAAGTTTACAAGTAAAGTTTGATTCTTCCCCTCTTGCTTGAAAGAACATCTCAACTCTTCCTTCTATCCCTTTCTGTCTCTATAGGAGGTTTGCACTTGGTCACTTCAGAGAATTGATTGACCACTTCACAACCAGCAGTCCTGGCTGCTTTCTGGCCAATGTAAGACCTCTCGAAAAACTGAAAAATCAGGCAGGTGAAAGGCTAGGTCTGGGGAATTTGGGGGGAGCTAAGGACAGCTGCAGCAAATCACCACAGATCTAACCCTCCCTATCTATTTCCCAGCCCAAATCATTCCCCCAAGGGAGGTAGAGGGACTTAAAAGCATCTGAGCATCTCTGAATCCAGGTTTAGGGTTAGGGGAGGTGTTCTCCACTACTCTCTTGTGACAGTTACCGAGCATGGAAAAGACTTGGCTTCCTTGACTTCACTCGTTCTTGGATCACCCATTCTTTCTACCAATCAATCAGTCAATCAAACAATGGTATTTATTGAGTGCTTATTATGTGCGGACCATCGTTCTAAGCACTTGGGAAAGTGTAATACAAGAGAATTAGCAGGCACATTCCCGGCCCATAATGAGCTTTATCTAGATGGGGAGACTGACAATAATATGAATATGAAACTTGGGAGAGAAGGGTTACAGTGTGCTTGGCTGCATGTACGATCTACTTATTTCAGTGTCCAGCATCCTCTTGATCAATAGTGGGGAAATTTTTCCTCGAAAAATAAACAGAAAATCTCTTTTAACAAATTTCTCTATATACCAATAAATTAATTTGGTACTGAGACTTTTATGGATGAAAACTGGCACTTTCCTGCACTATACCTCTTCCATGAAAATTTTCACTTCTGAGTTTCTTGGAATATAGATTTAAGGGTTTATCATGGGGCTTATAATAGAATAAAATACTGCTGTCACCTCATCGATGGGCAGGGTGGATGTAGGTCGCACACACACAAAGATTAAATGTACAAAAAATAAGATAACAGCAGTGATGTGGGTAGTACAAGTGGAGAGAGCTTTGCATCTCCCCTCAGAGCTGAGAGATTTCAGGGAAGCTAAATGAGAGGCAAGTCGTATTGCAAAGATTAAGATTCACTGTAGTGACAACTAAAAGACCACACATTTGGGTGAACCCCAAGTGGGACAAAGGACTGTGTTCAATCCGATTTGCTTCTATCCACCCCAGCACTTAGTACAGTGCCTGGCACAGAGTAAGAACTTAACAAATACCATAATTATTATTATTACCTATCCAAGTGGTCTGTCGGTTGCTTCTCTTTCCTGGTCCAGCCTGCGGATAGAAGCCTCTCATTGCTGGGGATTTCTAGACTGAAAGGGAAGACTTGGGGGACTTCCCAGCAGCAGCTGTAATTCACCTGGGGTGGCCAACTTGTACTTCCCAAACGCTTAGTACAGTGCTCTGCACACAGTAAGCGCTCAATAAATACGATTGATTGATTGATTGATTGATTGACCTGCCATTCTGAATGGCAGAGATGAGAAGGCTCCCTATTCTATGAAAAGCTCTCAAGGGAAGTGCACCAGTCATTGAACCCCTTTTGTGAACTTCAGCATTGGATGAACTGCTTGCTGGTGTTTTGTCCACAGTAGAAATTCACCTTGCTGGTGTTTTCATCCCCAAGAGTCTCTTCAGAGTCTGAACCCCAGTTAGGGGTTCAGTTGGGGGACTACAGAAATCCTTTCTGAATTCACAGAATAGACTTAACATCAGGGACAGTCCATTCAAATGATGCAACCTTGTAGGTTGTTATTGTTCAACACATAATCACAGGATGCTGAGCCCTCTCACTGACCCCCACGATGGGAGCTAATGTCAGAGTCTATGTAATAACCGGTGCCACTTTCAAGGATGTTGTCAAGAACCTGGTACAAGACAAGGTTCGTAATGAAAAGCACAAATTAGTCAAGGACACAGGCATTTTCTCAAAGAACTAGCCAGATTCATGTAAGGTTTAACCACTGCTTTTGGCATAAAGACCCTATCAGAAAGGGAGGTAAGAAATTCTACAGAGACTCAGAGCCCTAGGTATTACAATAGGTCCCCACAGCCCTATCGAGGCAACTTTAAATGTTGTTCTGTAACCCAAAGAAAAATCTGAGTAAGAGCAATTTGAGAGTGGGGCTAGGGGGAGAGCCATTAACTCCAATTCTTTCCGTTTTTGTGGCTATAGATTTAAAAAGGGGAAGTTCAGAATGTCCTCCCTGTTCTATTCATTGTCCTGTCTCCTTAATGAGCAAAGAGGTTCAGTGAACAGGATGTGAATTTCTACCACTAAATGCATTTCCCTGAGAAGATTTACTAAAATGAATTGCTGACTGCTGACTTTGTGACTAGACAATCTGAAGATTCTGCTTTAAGGGCATATTTATTATGTGAAGAGGTAAGCAGAGAGATAGGATAAAACCCCAATTCTTCAAACCTTTTCAGCATCAACACATCTGACTAATGTAACCTTTCCAGCCCTTCTGATTTTTACTTTGCATTCATATTCAAAAATGTACATTTTCGTCATTACTCTTTAATATTTTTGGTGATGTATACAAATAGATTCTCTTCCTATAGCTCACAAAAATATCCAAGTATCTTTCTAGGTCTATACTTACATTCATTTGATATTGTCTTGAAATGATTCTTTTATAAACATATTGCAACTGGGAGCAGTATGACCTAGTGGAAAGAGTATGAGATTGAGAGTCAAAGGACCTGAGTTCTAACCTAACTCTTCTAGTTGACTGCTGTGTGGCTTTGAGCAAGTCACTTCACTTCTCTGGGCCTCAGTTAGCTAATCTGTAAAATGAGTGTTGAGACTGTGAGCCTCATATGGGACAGGGACTGTGTCCAGCCTGATTTGCTTGTATCCACCTCAGTGCTTAGTGTATTGCCTAGCACAGAATAATTGCTTAACAAATACCACTATTATTATTGTTGTTATTAATCTTGGTGGTGTCTCTTTGCTGAGAACATAATGTTGATAGCTTCCTAAATCCATTCACTTCCTAAATCCATTCCATCCCATCTACTCACTGTCCACATTGAGACCTATCTGAGTTTTCTTGTTTCAAAGGGGCTACTGTGAATTTGCTGCCAAGGACTAGGAAGCAATCAATCAATCGCATTTATTGAGTGCTTACTGTGTGCAGAGCACTGTACTAAGCGCTTGGGAAGTACAAGCTGGCAACATATAGAAACAGTCCCTACCCAACAGTGGGCTCACAGTCTAGAAAGGGGAGACAGAGAACAAAACCAAATATACTAACAAAATAAAATAAATTGAATAGATAGGTACAAGTAAAATAAATAAATAAATAAATAAATAGAGTAGTAAATATGTACAAACATATATACATATATACAGTTGCTGTGGTGTAGAGAAGGAAGTAAGATGGGGGATGGAGAGGGGGAGGAGGGGGAGAGGAAGGAAGGGGCTCAGTCTGGGAAGGCCACCTGGAGGAGAAGCAGTGTAGCCTCTTGGATAGAGTACGATCTGAGAATCATAAAGACCAGGGTTCTAATCCTAGCTGCAACACTTGTCTGCTGTGGAACCTTGGGCAAGGCATTTAACTCCTCTGTGACTGAGTTACCTCACCTGTAAAATGCATATTAAGACTAAGAGCCCCATGTGGGACAGGGCCTGAGTCCAGCCTGATCAACTTGTATCTACCCCAGCACTTAGTACAGTGCTTGCACATCGTATGTACTAAACAAATACCTTTAGAAAATACCTTACTATGTTGAAAACACTGTACTAACCACTTGGGAGAGAACAGTATAACAATAAGCAGACACATTTCCTGACCACAACCACTATTCACGTCTTTTCTCAGAGCTTGATAGTTTTTGAAAGTTTGGATACCACCTTCCAATGCTTTGTTTGTACCAATACCCACACATTAAAAATTATAACAAAGATTTTAAGCTTGGCTCTACCACCAGTAGAAGTTGGAGAACTAGCAGTTATCACTCATCAATAGAAAGAGAGTCTGCTAGTTTACATAAAATTCTGAGTTTATTGTGTGGTTTATGTTTCTATGTGAGATTCCTGGGTTACCTACAATCTGTTTCCTTGGCAGAATGTCTTTTCTTCTTTCTCTGGAAAATAAATGACCACTGATCCCATATGAAGGAGGAAGAAACCTAAAGCTGACATGAGGAGAAATAATCTCAGAAGAGCATCAGGGGAATACAAAAGGTTATAGATTTCTTGTCTGCTAAACATCTGGTTTATTATCCTCTGCCCAGTAGGATTTTAGAAGGTCCTGAACCATCAGCCTAGTGCACTTTTTCTCTTATGGGGAATGTAAATGTGATTATCAGTTGGCATTTATGAGACTGGAATAGTCAGAGTTACTGAGCTTCTTGTCTATTTAAAAGGGCATGGAAATCAAACAGAATGTACTCCAGGGATGACTGCATGGAAAAGGCTTTGAAGATATTGACTATGTTCCCAACTCCACCACTGACCATTTAGGACACCTGTGGGTAAGTTCATTCATTCATTCAATCATATTTGTTTAGCGCTTCCTGTGTACCCAGCACTGACTTGCTCCCTTTATTCATCCCCCCCCGCACACAGCCCCACAGCACTTACATACATTTCTGTAATTTATTTGTTTATATTTATATCTGTCTCCCTGTCTAGACTATTATTACATTGTACTCTCCCAAGTGCTTAGTACAGTGCTCGGTACACAGGAATAACCAAACAAATATGAGGGAGAAGAGAAAAGGGGGACTCAGTCAGGGAAGGCCCCTTAAAGGAGATGCACCTTCAGTAAGTCTTTGAACCACTGGAGAGTAATTATCCTTCGCGTTTGAGGAGTCAGGTTAACCTGATCTGCTTCAATTTCCCACTGTGTGAATGGAGTACAATAAATACTTTCCCATCCCGCCCTGGGGTTCAGAGAAAACTGACAAGATGATAGAGATGTTGTACTTGGAGTTCTGTTACTTGATCATTTCAAAGCAAAACTATGGAGGATCATCATTCTCTATGCAGCTCTCACTCATGCCCTCAACACCTACCCTGAGTTGATGGGTAATAAAAACAATGTGACAATTTATTCTATTGGGGCTTACACCAAATCCAAGGAAGCAGAAAGTCATCTTTGTTGTCTTTTTAATCGTCTATATCATCACTATGGTGGGAAATATATCACTGTGGTAACTATAACCACCAGTAAGACTCTGGACTCCCCCATGTATTTCTTTCTGGCCTATTTGTTGTTTATCGTTGGCTGCTATTCTTCTATCAACATACCTAAACTGATTGGTGACTCTCTCTGTGAGAAGAAAATCATCTATTTCAAAGTCTGTATGACTCAGGTCTTTGGAGAGCATTTTTTTGGTGGGGCCGAAATTATTCTCCTCACAGTGATGGCCTGTGACCGTTATGTGGCGATATGTAAGCTGGTGCATTACACGACCATCATGAACTGGCGTGTGTGTGGTGTGCTGGTGGGGGTCGTCTGGACAGGAGGCCTGGTGTACGCAACCATCCAGATTCTCTTCATGGTCGATTTACCCTTCTGTGGCCCCAATGTCATTGATCACTTCCTGTGTGATTTGAACCCTTTGCTGAAGCTTGCCAGCATGGACGCACACACCCTCGGCCTCTTTGTAGCCACCAACAGTGGGTTGATCTGTCTATTAAACTTTGTCATGTTGATGATTTCCTATGTCATGATCCTGTGCTCCCTGAAAACACACAGTAAAGAAGGTAGTCACAAAGCGCTCTCCACCTGCGTCTTCCACATCATCATCGTCCTGTTCTTTGTTCCGTGTATATTTATGTATATGTGGCCCGCCTCCACCTTCCCCATTGATAAAGCTATTGCAGCATTTTACACGATTTTAACCCCTGTGCTAAAACCCTCATCTACACCCTGAGAAATGTCCAGGTGAAAAATGCTCTCAGGAAACTATGGAGCAGAAAAGTGACTTCTGAAGATAAATAGGTATCACCCTGTGAAAACGGTGATGTTTATACAAGTCAGGGAAGTGGCAAACATGGATTTCAGGTAACTCTCTTGGGAAAAAAGTATAGGGCCTTCAAAGCTCAGTGAAGCACATGTCTTATATGTCTGTTGTATTTCCCAAGAGCTTGTTATAGTGTATTGCATTCAGTAGGTGCTCAAGAAATACCACTACATGAACTACTAAAGAGTTTCTCAGCTTATTTAACAAGCTTTACTTGTTAAGAGCTGGTTTTGCTCCTGGTACAGCTGCTTTCCTTTATCTTTTCATCTGTCTCTCATCTCGACTGAAGAGAAATGAGAGGAGCCTGCTCAATAGCACACTTTCAGACCTATTCTAGTTTAAAGAATGAAGTAAATGGTTCTTTAGCAACAATGTTGTCTTATTCCTATTGCCTTTTTCCTATAGCTTCATTGAATATCACATTGTACCAGATATATCATAGTCATTAACAGTAGAATGGGGTGTTTCCTAATTTGATTCCTGTGAAGCAGGTCATAGAAGATGGGAACTCCTTGTGAATTACAAAACAAACCATTGCTAACTCTTTTTCCAATCAACAGTCAGGAGAGGGACAGTATTAGGAAGAATGACCCGTGGTTGGCATTCCACATCCATATCATGATGCTTAGCTATGAAGGCAGTCAAAGTGTGCTTTCATTCATTGATTCTGCACTAGATTAAGCAAATCAGAACAAAAACAACTTCGAGGAGCCCAAGATCAAATCACAGACACTGAGACTGCTTGTCAAATTATTTCTGCCCAAAGAAAGCTGTTTAAATAGGTCAGTGTCCAATTAGAGGGATCAATGTTTGCATAAGTCTGCATCTGCTCCTGAAACTGAGAGCTGTTATGGAGCAGTCTAGATCCACTGTGAGAAGCAGCATGACTCTTTGGAAAGAACACAGGCTTGGTTACCAGAGGACCTGGGTTCTAATCCTGCCTCCTCCACTTATCGGTTGTGTGACCTGGGACAAGTCACTTAACTTCTCTATGCCTCAGTTCCTTCATCTGTAAAACGGGGGTTAAGGCTTTGAGCCCCATGAGGGACAGGGGCTGTGTCCAACTTGATTATTTTATACCCACCTCAGCGCTTATGACCGTGCCTGGCACGTAGTAAGCACTTAACAAATTCCATTTACAGAAAAGGTAGGAATGGAAAAGATAGAGGTGCTTATGGTGGCGAGGGAAGAGCAGGGAAAGGGAGAAATTTGTCAGTTGGTTTTTACCTTTCTCTCAGTGACACAAGCTATTACCTGATAGAGAATGTATTGGTTCCAGGTGTCATAATGGAAGATGATCCAAGATACTATTAAGCATTTGATCAATCAGGCCTGGAAGCACTTCAGAGGGAAGGAGTGGCTCCATCTGGAGGTGATGACCAAGGCATTGAAATTTCCCATCATGCTTCACATGCTTTAAAATGGAGAATGCCTCTCGTGGTGCAAAGTCTCATCTTAGATGACAGAGTAGACTACATAATTGAGAGTCGGGTGAGAATTAGTTACCCCAACTGACACCGTGAAACTCTGTGGAGGTGGGAAGAACTAATGGCCCAGGCTGGTATCATCAGCTAACCTTTTTGCAGACTTGGAATAGCTCAGAAACAGCATTGCCTAGTGGACTGAGCACAGTCTTGGGTGACAGAGGATCTGGGTTCTAATCTCAGCTCGGTCATTTCTCCACTGTGTGACCCTGGGAAAGTCAATGCTCTGTGCCTCAGTTACTTCATTGGTTAAATGAGGATTAAGGTTGTGAGTTCCTTGTGGGACATAGACTGTGTCCAACCTGATTAGCTTGTATCTTCCCCAGCTCTTAGTACAGTGCCTGACACATAGTCAGTGCTTAGCAAATACCATTAAAAAAAGCCAGAAGGGTCCAAGAGGCAGAGTCTTTGCCTCTAATTCCAGGGGAAACCATTCCACTGGGAAGACAGTTCTGAGTCACTTGCGGGATGGAAGTGCAATGGAACCCTGAATCCTGATAGGTGATCCCGGGTGTGTGGATGTGTTGCTGGGCTGCCATCAAAATGGACCTCCTCTTTGGAGGAGTTAGCTACTGCAGAAGAAACTTCCAAACTGTAAGCTCATTGTGGGCACTGAATGTGTCTGTTTACTGTTACATTGTATTCTCTCAAGCGTTTAGTACAGTGCTCTCCACACAGTAAGTGCTCAATAAATACCATTAACTATGAAAGCATTCTCCCTAGGCAGACAACTCCGTTCTCTAATGTGCCTCTGTTGAATTCCTTATAGGCACGGCAATCCTGAGATCATGAAGCACTCAGGTTAGGAACTGACCAACCCCGGGGTTTTCAAAGTGATGGGTAGTGGTTAGAAAGACCCAGGCCCAGTCAACACAAATAATGCATTAATTGCTTCAACTGAAACTATGACAAGAACAGAAGCACAACACTGGAAATAGGTTTGCAAGACCTGTCTTGGGGAATTTTTGGATAATTTGGGTGGCAGAGGCACTTGTGTGAAAGTATTGGTCTGTTCTACCTCTAGATTCAAGTCTTCAGAACAGATTCAAGTCTTCCTTTCTTCTCTTTCTTACACCTCTCATTTCCCCTCAAAGTAAAGGCAGCATCTTAAAATGAATGGTAAATGTTTGGTTTGAGTCAAAAGCGTCTCATCTCCTACCTGCTTTCTCACTCTTTCCATTTTTTCCACAGATCATCTCCGGTGAAAAGCACACGATGAGGTGCTGAAACAAGGACAGGGACAGGAAGGGGAAGAAAGGGCAAAAGACATGCTGTTTCAGACTGTGAGCTCACTGTGGTCAGGGAAAGTGGCTACCAACTCTGTTATATTCTACTCTCCCAAACACTTAGTTCAGTGTTCTCACACAGTAAGAACTAAATAAATACCACGATTGACTGGAGGAAAGGTGAGAGGAGAATACAGTGGAGTCTTGGAGCTGGAGGGAAGGGAGGAAAGAGATGGAGGGGACGGAAGAAAACTTAGAGATGAGCAACCCAAGGAGATCGAGATAGATGGGAGCAAGGGTGAAAGTGAAAATAAAAAATTTCTTACTACAACCACCTGACATTTAATATTTTCACCAGCCTGAGAGATATAAACAAAATGTGGTCACACAAGACCTCCATATTTTTGGCCTCAGGGGTCAGGAAAACCCTGCTGCCCTTTAAGATCTGGAAGAGGTCAGTAAAGGTCACTAGGCATATGCCCAGAGATGTACTATCAGATACTCAAGCACAAGGATTGGACAAGGAAGATTAAGCCAAAAGACCATTAAGAGTTTCAGTTCAGACAACCCAGAGACAGGGTCGACTGGAATCCTGAGAGACTTCTCGGGGCTCCCTAATTCAGCCCAGAACAATAGAGGTAGCCCTGTAAAGTAGGGGCTGGTCACAGGGTGCCAGAAAAGGCTCTGGAATAAGTTATTCATTCATTCATTCATTCAATCGTATTTATTGAGCGCTTACTGTATGCAGAGCATTGTACTGCTTGGGAAGTACAAGTCGGCAACATATAGAGATGGTCCCTATCGAATAACGGGCTCACAGGCTAGAAGGGGGAGACAGACAACAAAACAAAACAAAACATGTAGACAGGTCTCAAAACCGTCAGAATAAATAGAATTATAGCTATATGCACATCTCTAATGAAATAGAGTAGTAAATACGAGCAAGTAAAATAAATAGAGCAAAACATATGTACAAACATATACAAGTGTTGTGGGGAGGGGTGGGAGGGAGGGCAGAGGTGGGGGCTATGGGGAAGAGAGGAGGAGAGGAAAAAGGGGGCTCAGTCTGGGAAGGCCTCCTGAAGGAGGTGAGCTCAGTAGGGCTTTGAAGGGGGAAAGAGAGCTAGTTTGGTGGATATGTGGAAGGAGGGCTTTCCAAGCCAGGGGAAGGATGTGGGCCAGGGGTCAATGGCGGGACAGGCGAGAATGAGGCACAGTGAGGAGGATAGCGGCAGAAGAGCAGAGGGTGCGGGCTGGGCTGTAGAACGAGAGAAGGAAGTTGAGGTAGGAGGGGGCGAGGTGATGGAGAGCCTTGAAGCTGAGAGTAGGGAGTTTTTGCTTGATTTGCATGTTGACATGAAACCACTGGAGATTTTTGAGGAGGGGAGTGACATGCCCAGAGGATGTCTGTACGAAGATAATCTGGGCAACAGGGTGAAGTATAGCCTGAAGTGGCGAGAGACAGGAGGATGGGAGATCAGAGAGGAGGCTGATGCAGTAATCCAGTCGGGATACCATGAGAGATTAAACCAGCGAGGTAGCAGTTGGGATGGAGAGAAAAGGGTGGATCTTGGCGATGTTGTGGAGGTGAGACCAGCAGGTTTTGGTGACGGATTGGATGTGTGGGGTGAATGAAAGAGTGGAGTCAAGGATGACACCAAAGTGCAGGCTTGTGAGACCGGAAAGATGGTAACGCTATCTATAGTGACGGGAAAGTCAGGGAGAGGACAGGGTTTGGGAGGGAAGATGAGGAGTTCAGTCTTGGACATGTTGAGTTTTAGATGGCAGACAGACATCCAGATGGAGATGTCCTGAATGCAGGAGGAGATATGAGCCTGGAGGAAGGAAGAGAGAACAGAGGTGGAGATGTAGATTTGGGTTTCATCAGCGTAGAGATAATAGTTGTCACTGTGGGAGCGAATGAGTGAGCATAGATAGAGAACAGAAGGGGACCAAGAACTGACCCTCGAGGAACCCCTAGAGTAAGGGGATGGGAGGTGGAGGAGGAGCCCGCGAAGGAGACTTAGAATGAATGACCAGAAAGATAAGAGAAGAACCAGGAGAGGACGGAGTCTGTGAAGCCAAGGTTAGGTAGCATGTTGAGGAGAAGGGGGTAGCCCACAGTGTCGAAGGCAGCTGAGACGTCGATGAGGATTAGTATAGAGTAGGAGCCATTGGATATGGCAAGAAGTAGGTCATTGGTGACCTTTGAGAAGGCAGTTTTGGTGGAGCGTAGGGGACGGAATCCAGATTGGAGGGCGTCAAAAAGAGAGTTGGAGTTGAGGAATTCGGGGCAGCGAGTGTAGACGACTCGGTCTAGGAGTTTGGAAAGGAAGGGTAGGAGGGAGATAGGGCGATAACTAGAAGGGGTGGTAGGGTCAAGAGAGTGTTTCTTTAGGATGGGGAGACGTGGGCATGTTTGAAGGCAGAGGAGAAGAAACCAGTGGAGAGTGAGTGGTTGAACATGGAAGTTAAGGAGGGGAGGAGGGAAAGGGCAAGAGTTTTCATAAGATGAGAAGGAAGTAGGGAAGTAGGGCCCTTCAAGGCCCTACTGAGAGCTCACCTGCTCCAGGAGGCCTTCCCAGACTGAGCTCCCTAACTTCCTCTCCCCCTCCTCCTCCTCTCCATCCCCCATCTTACCTCCTTCCCTTCCCCACAGCACCTGTATATTTGTTTGTACGTATTTATTACTCCATTTATTTAGTTTACTTGTACATTTTTATTCTACTTATTTTATTTTGTTAATATGTTTTGTGTTGTTTTCTGTCTCCCCCTTCTAGACTGTGAGCCCACTGTTGGTTAGGGACCATCTCTATATGTTGCCAAATTATACTTCCCAAGCACTTAGTACAGTGCTGTGCACACAGTAAGCGCTCAATAAATACCATTGAATGAATGAATGGGGTCTGAAGCACAGGTGGATGGAGTAGCACTTGAGAATAGGGAGGAGATCTCATCCGAAGATACTTCTGTGAAGGATGGGAGAGTAGCGGAGAGGGTTGAGGGGGGAGGCTTTGCACATAGTAAGCACTTACTAAATGTCATTATAATAGGTGGAGAAGGGGGAGGGGTGATTTTGGGCAGCTCAGACCTGATGGTGTTTATTTTACTAACGAAGTAGGAGTCATTGGAATGAGTCAGGGAAGGCGGCAACATCAGGACATCCTGTTCTGTCAGGTTGGTGGTGATAGTGGGAATTCTAGTTCCATCTCTGTGACAAACGACTTTCAGTGTGAGGAAGGAAAGAAAAAGAGACGCAAAAGAATCCTCTCCCCCGGACACCAGAACTAGAGCTAGAAATTCCATTCTCCACCTCTTCATTTTTACAGTTTCCCAGACCCTACCACAGCTTCCCCTGTGATCTGTCTTGTGCATGGACTCTTGCCCCTACCATAGTTTCCCCTGTGATCACTCTTGTGCGTGAACTCTTATCTCACTGACAGTTTCTAACTTACCTATTGCCCATAGAGTTGAACAGGGGAAGTAGGGAAGCTGTGTGCCCTAGCTGAATGAGCATAGGCCTTGGAGTCAGAGGTCTACAATTGTTTGCTGTGTGGCCTTGGGAAAGTCACTTGACTTCTCTGTACCTCAGTTTCCTCAACTGTAAAATATGGATTCAATACCTGCTCTCCCTCTTACTTAGAGTGTAAGTCCCAGGCGAGAGAGGGATTGTGTCTGAACTAATTGGCTTGTGCCTATCCCAGCTCTTAGGCCACCATTTGACACACAGTAAGCCCTTAACAAATGCCAAAAAAAATGGTAGAGGGGCTGTTTACAGAAGCTGTCCCCTTGAGCTGGGCTGCCCCTACTTCAAACTCATCATCTTCCAAGGACATGCTCCACTAGTACTGGATGTGGGGCTTTGTCCTGGCCTAGAACAGCTTCACAGTGGCTGGTCCAGCCCAAATCATGTGGAGCTTTTAAAAAATCCAAGGCTATAAGGTGCATCCATCTGCCTTGACCAAAGCTTCTATGACCTCCGTGACTAACAGAGAGCAGGTGTAGTGGAGGCCCCAGCTTTCACTTCTGAGGTTAGAGGCTTATGCCTGGCTCCTAGTAGGAACCATGTGGAACATTGGCCAAAGTTGTTAGGCAGGTTGGGGGTGCTAGTTGAATGGAATGTATGTAGAATGAGTGGTGGGCAGGGAGAGATACTGACTTCCCTTCCAGGTCTTCCTCCTTCAGGTGTAGGATGAGGTCACTTTTCTGGGTGTGCGCTCTAGTTTGGCTGTATAGTGCACCAGACCCACAGAGGCTCAACAAATACTATTACTACTATTGTTACTACTGCCTACAACTACTACTATTAATTATGGTATTTGTTAAGGGGTATGTAAAACACTGTTTGACAAATAGTAACTATGTAAAACAGTGTTTGACACAAAGCACTGGAATAGATACAAGTTAATCCAATCAAACACAGTTCCTGTCCCACGTGGAGCTAACAGCCCAACTACTACTACTACTACTACTACTACTACTACTACTACTACTACTACTACTACTACTACTACTACTACTACTACTACTACTACTACTACTACTACAAGGGCAAAAGGGGTCTGAGAAGACAGTGACCAGAACATGTAGAACAAAATTGTTTTCTTACATGACAGAGGGATAGTGGGGCAGAGAACAGAGGGAGAGTGAGGCAGCAAAGGGTTGGGTAATAGTGGTGTGTTGAAACAGTTGGATCTCAGAAGAGCTAGGCCTTTCAGACTCAGGGAGAGCTTTATGAGATGCCCAGGTAGGTGAGAGGATAAATATTTTATAGGGGAGAGGAACTAACAACAATGGAGTCATCCAGACTGAAAATATGAAGGGGGCAGGGGGAGACCGATGACCTTTTAGTCCACTTCGGAAGACTGTAAACTCCTTGTAGGTATGAAATAGTTTCCATCTATGTTATTGTATTGTGCTCTCCAAAGGGCTTAGCACATTGCTCTGTATACAGTAAGTGTTCAATAAATATGCACTTAGTACAGTGCTTTGCACACAGCAAGCACTCAATAAATACAACTGAATGAATGAAGACCATTGACTGATTGATTGAAAGACAGGGAGAACTGTAGCCAACAACCCAATCCTTGTACCCAGAAATCCCCCCAGCCTTCTGTATTGCTGTTTCACTGGGGGTAATAATAATAATAATAACAAATAATGTATTTGTTAAGCACTTACTAGGTGCCAGGCACTGTACTAAGTGCTGGGAGGAATACAAGCAAATTATGTTGGACACAGTCCCTGCCCAGCATGGGGCTCACAGTCTTAATCCCCATTTTGCAGATGAAGTAACCGAGGTCCAGAGAAGTGAGGTGACTTGCCCAAGTCCCACAGCAGACAAGTGACTCAGCCAGGATTAGAACCTATGACCTTTTGACTCCCATGCCTATGCTCTATCCACTATGCCACACTGCTTCTCCAAGGTTCAGGGGCTGTTACCTGTCTAGTTCAGATGCGTGGCACACAGGCATATCTGTGCATTTTGGCACACCCATATACCTCTTCTGTGACCACACATCTGGAGAGTCCGACTCAGCATCACTGGCCCCAAGGCTGCTCCTAAATTAAAGGAGTTGATTAGGCAGAGACACAGATAATCTCCCAAATAGCCCAGGGCTTAACTGCTTTGGCACATGCTTCAAGAAAAAAAAATTAATTCCTCTGAGAGAAGGAGAGAATTTTAAGCATTATAATAGAGCTGTGAACTTGTATGGGATCCCCTTTAAATGTCTTTCTGCAGCTTAAAGAGAAACCTGTGAAGTTGTAGACTGGAAGGAGAGACGGAGAGACATTAATAAAAGGGTCTCCTCCTAGAGGTCTTTCCTATTTTCTGCAGCTACAGATTTGTAAAGAGGAAGGTCAGTGAGCTGTCCTCCAGGCATTAAGTTTTCAGCCCTCTGCCAGAGCACCTGGTCACACGGTCTTTATGAACTGAATGTGGTAAGCCAGCTGCCAGCTGAGCTTGATTACCCTGAGAAGTTTTACCTAAATGATTTACTTGTTTTGTGGGCACATATCCAACCTGTTTACCCCAAAAGTGCACAATGTCCTTCATCTCTAAAGCAGTTTTATCATGTGAAGATCTAAGACCTAGGATGGTAAAACCCTAAATTCACCAAAGAGCATCGAGATCCACAACGGCAACTCAAGGTAAGGATTCCTGCCTCGCTGGCTTTTATAGTTTATTCCTAAATTTCTTTTTTTTTAATCTCGTCTGAAGCCATTTAATTAAAAAGAATACTTTTAAACTCTTTTCTCTATTTTGGCAATGTCCTTGATTCTCAAAAATATTCTTACCAATACAGATAATTCTATGACTCTGCACTAATTTTTATAGTTTCATTGTAAAGGCCATATAAGTGTGGGGCATCACAAAACAACTAATTGTGGAGAGATAGTCACTAGTTCACCTAAATTTTGTTTTTAATGTTTTTATGGTATTTGTTACCAGATGGGGTAACTGGGGCCCAGAGAATTTAAGTGACTTGTCCAAGGTCACAACAGCAGAGAAGTGGCCGAGCGGAGATTAAAACTCAAGTCTTCTGACTCACAGGCCTGTGCTGTATCTAGTAGGAAACACTGCCTCACAATATTACTAAGTAATATTATTGTCTAGGAATTCATCGTTCATAAAATATTTCAAAGAAGTTTTGTGACATCTCCTTGAACTGTGAGAACAATAGTTTGAATGGAAATCGTGTAGGTGAGAGATGTGCATTAGTGTGTACTGATACATACTGAAAAAGAGAGAATGTTTGGAAATCAATATTTGAGTAAACGACTGAAGTGATGTAAGGATCAGTCCAGTATGCTAAAATGATCAATTAACCAAGAAGTGACATAGAAAGTTGGGTGAAAGTATGTAAGTGAAAACAAAGAGATAAAATTCATTCTACTTATTGAAATCTCACACCCACCGAACTCTGATTATGAGAGTTGGTCATGTTAGGCTACCAGGATCTGACATTCATTTACATCAAATCTTTCCTACTTGAGTTATTTTTCAGTGATGGCCTGGGTCCTGACTAGTTACACAAACTCCCCTTTCCTCAAATAATGTCATTTGGAAGGCACATCTCCAAGAAGTCTTGCCCATCTAAACCCTCATTTCCTCTTCTCCCACTCCCACTCTCTTTACCCCTTCCTCAGCCCCAAAGCATTATATACATATCCTTAATATATTTAAATTAATGTCTTTCTCCTCCTCTCGACTGTAAGCTCAATATCTCAGTATCTACCAACTCTGTTGAATTACACTCTCCCAAGCGCTTAGTACAATGCTATGCCCACAGTCAGTGCTCAATAAATATGATTGGTTGATTGATTGCTTAGCAAGATGTCTGGCACATATTCAGAAATGTTTGCTACACCGTTTCTGGTTCCTTTTCCCATTGGAGGCAATTCTTTAAGAAAATAAAATCATTCTACCTGTTCTGGTCACTGTCTTCTCAGATCCTGTACAATAGTAAAATAGTAATAATAGCAATAGGAGGAAGAGAAGGAGGGGGGAGGAAGAAGGGAGGACGAAAAAGGGGAGAAGAAGGAGTAGTAGTAATACTTACTGAGTACCCACTGGAAGTAAAGGACTGTACTTAGCACCTGGAAAACAGAAAATAAAGACATGGCACTCCTGTACATATATTTAAATTATATATTATATTTCTTCATACTAATGTCTGTCTCCCCCTCTAGAGTATAAGCTCATTATGGGCAGGGAACATGTCTGCCAACTGTTGAATTGTACTCTCCCATGTGCTAAGTACAATGCTCTGTGCATAATAAGCACTCAATAAATGTCATTGATGATGATGGTGATTAAGGGGCCAGTGGGATATCCAAGTAGAGATGCCTTAGAGGGAAGAGGGATGTGGGATTGCAGGCTAATCATGAGGGGTAGGGCTAGGGAAGTAGATTTGTGAGTTCATTCATTCATTCACTTGTATTTATTGAGCGCTTACTGTGTGCAAATCACTGTACTAATCTCTTGGGAGAGTACAATATAACAACAGACATACACATAAATAAATGTATAGTTCCAGATATATGCATATATGCTGTGGGGAGTTTTCCATATGGAGGTGGTAGCTGGAACCATGAAAGTGGGTAAATAAGACATTTTGGGCATAGAAGCAGAGGGAACTCTTATCAGAGTTTTATGAAACACGCATAGCTGAGAGAGGAGAGGTGAAAGAGTCTGACATAGAATACCAGAAATTGGACCGACTCTGGCTAGGAGAGGTGTTAAGAATTTCTTGTCTGATGCTTTTTCTCATGTTGATGAAATCAATTAGCCTTAGAAAGTGAATCTGTGAACCTGAAGCTAAAGCTAGATTATTGACAGCATAAAAAATTTTGCTGAGCTTTTAGCTTTATTGGTCTTAAAAGCTTCAAAGATTTTGTAAAATATATCGTATTTATATTGTTTTCTCTGTTCTTTCAGAACATCTCTCCATGTCTTTGAATTCTGGTACTTTATGGCTCCTGTGGCTCTGACCCCATCTCTGCTCATCCGAGATTCTGTTTTTGCCTTTCTGAATCCCTCTGTTTCTCCATTTATGACTCTCTCTCCCTTTGCTTCCCTGTTTGTATGTGCTTTCAGTGGCTGTGTGAGGCTTTTGGGAGTTTTTCTCTCACTTAGAAATCCCCGATCCATCAACCCCTTACTTCTGGCCACTACTGTCACAGTGTAGTGGATAGAACATGGGCCTGGGAGGCAGAAGGCTCCACCACCTGTCTGCTGTGTGACTTTGGGCAAGCCACTTAGCTTCTCTGTGCCTCAGTTACCTCATCTGATCCTAATGTTTAGGGACTTTGTAAAATTCCTTTCTTTTCCCTATATAACCCTAGCTTTCCCTCTAGTGCAACCAATTATGAATGACTTGTTCAGAAATTGGTTCAAATCCTTCTTAAAGCTCCCAGCACTCTGTGCCTGCACAATGTCCTGTGCTCACCAATTGCTGCATGAAGAGGCATTTCCTTTGAGTTATTTTGAACCTAGCACCTTCATGCTTTAATGATTCTCCCTACATCCTGGGGTTGGTGGATTTAGTGAACCCCAAGGAGAAGAGCAATGAGAAGCATTGTGACCTAATGGAAAGAGAGTGGGAGTCAGGAGATATGTGTTATAATTCTGACTTTGCCATGTTTTCTTATGGCATTTATTAAACACTTACTCTGTGCCAGACACTGTACTGAGGGCTGGCGTATTTGCAAGCTAATCAGGTTGGACACAGTTCTTGTCTCACCTGGGCCTCAGATTCTTAATCCCCATTTTACAGATGAGGTAACTGAGGCACAGAGCAGTGCAGGGACTTACCCAAGGTCATTCAGCAGACAGGAAGCAGACCTGGGATTAGACCACAGGTCCTCCTGACTCCAAGGCCCATGTTCTCTCCACTAGGTCGCACTGCTTCTCTTGCCTGCTGTTCTCCCTTCCCCTTAGGCTGTGAGACCCATCTGAAATAGAGATTGTGCCCTGTCTAATTATTCTGTATCTACTCCAGGGCTTAGTACAGTGTGTGGCACATAACTATTATTATTATCATTATCATTATTATTAAGTCATGCAGGTTTCCTATCTGGTTGGTGTTAGATTTACAACTCAAGCTAAATCTTTAGGAGTCTTTTTAATGGTCTGGGAAATATTAGTCCATTTCTGGAGTCATAAATGCATTAATGAACTGGCAGTTAAGAGAACAGACAACTGGAAAGTTTGTTATCTATGGAAAGGACGCTAATGTGAAGGCTACTGTATGTTGCACGGTTGACTGTATTTCACAATTCGTCCAGGAAGGTCCTGATTTTGAATGCTTCCTAGTTGCCCCGTTTATTTGTTGAAGGGTATCAGAAAATTCTAGCAGTAACTGGAAGGCTTCGAGCTGGAGTGGGCTATTTTTCAACAGCATCCAGCTCCAAATTGCACGTTTCTGGGAGGAAAGAGACCCAGGAGTCCCCTCCCTACTGCCTTGATCCATAGAGGAAGACTGGATAAAAATGGATGGGCTCCCACTCTAAATCCCATGATTCTGGGAGGAGGTGGCATAAGGCCACACTTTGTTGAACTCACAGTCCCTGAGACTTTGAAAAGAAACTAAGTTCTAGGGTGTGTGCATTGAGCTGGATTCTGGTGAGTTGAATTTAATCCCCACTTTCAATAGTGGCCCGCTGGACAGTGGTGAGAGAACCCTGAGCAGAGAAACAATTATCTCAATATTCCAGTGTGAAAATGACCCTAACCCTACAACAGTACTTGACATATAGTGAGCCCTTAATAAGTACCATAATTAACAACCTGGGAATAGTAAAACCACTCTTGAGGAGAGTTTATGGAAAACTGAGCTGCAATGCTTGAAATAAAAACTCCTAACTATTGCCTTCAAAGCTCTTCATCACCTTGCCCCCTCTTACCTCACTTCCCTTCTCTCCTTCTACAGCCCTGCCCTCACACTCCACTCCTCTGTTGCTAACCTTCTCATTGTGCCTCCATCAAGCCTGTCCTGCCATCGACCCCTGGCCCTCATCCTACCTCTGGCCTGTAACGCCCTCCCTCCTCAAATCCACCAATCACTCTTCCTCCCTACAAAGCCCTACTGAAGGCTCACCTCCTCCAAGAGGCTTTCCCAGACTAAGCCCTCCTTTTCCTCAGCGTCCCCTCCCTTCCGCGTCACCTTGACTGGCGCCCTTTGCCCTTCCCTCCTCCCTGCCCCACAGAACTTATGTATATATGTATATATTTGTGAATCTATAATTCTGTTTACATTGATGCCTGCTTACTCCTTTTGCTGTGTATATGTCTATAATTCTATTTATTTATAATTGATGCCTGTTCACTTGTTTTGTTGTCTGTCTCCCCTCTTCTAGACTGTAAGCCTGATGTGGTCAAGGACCTGTCTACTTGTTTTATCACCTGTCTACTTGTTTTGTTTTGTTGTCTGTCTCCCCCTCCTAGACTGTGATCCTGTTGTTGGGTAGGGACCGTCTCTATATGTTGCCGATTTGTACTTCCCAAGCACTTAGTATAGTGCTCTGCAACAGTAAGCGCTCAATAAATACAATTGAATGAATGAATGAATGAATTGTCTCTACTGTTTAATTGTACTTTCCAAGAGTTTAGTACAGTGCTCTGCACACAGTAAGTGCTCAAGATATTCAATTGAATGAATGAATGAATGTAAATGTTTTGAGCTCATTTATGAAGCATCGTTTAACCATCTCAAGATAAACCTGACAAGGATCACCGTTCTCTTTACAGAATCTGCAGCTCTCACTTGTGTACTTATTGCCTACCTCAAGTTGATGGAGAATGAAAACAATGTGACAGAATTCATTCTGTTGGGACTCACACAGGATCCAAGGCTGCAGACAATCATCTCTGTTGTGTTTTTATTAATCTACATCATCACCGTGGTGGGGAATTTGATCATTGTGGTAACCGTAGCTTCCAGTAAGACTCTGGATTCCTCCATGTATTTCCTTCTGGCTCACTTGTCATTCATAGAAGTCTGCTATTCCTCAGTCAACACACCTAAATTGATCATCGACTCCCTCTCTGAGAAGAAAATCAGCTACTTCAAAGGCTGTATGACCCAGGTCTTTGGAGAGCATTTTTTTGGCGGGGCTGAGATCATTCTCCTCATGGTGATGGCCTATGACCGTTACGTGGCGATATGCAAGCCGTTGCACTACACCACCATCATGAGCAGACATCTCTGTAACTCACTGGTGGCCGTGGCCTGGATCGGAGGTTTCCTTCATGCTACAATACAGATTCTCTTCATGGTGCACTTACCATTCTGTGGCCCTAATGTCATTGACTACTTCATGTGCGATTTATTCCCCTTGCTGAAACTGGTCTGCTCCGATACTCACACCTTGCACCTGCTGGTTGCTGTTAACAGTGGCGGCATATGTGTGTTAATCTTTGTCCTGTTGATGATTTCCTATGCCTTCATCTTGCACTCCCTGAAGACCCAGAGTGCCGTGGGTAGGCTCAAAGCTCTCTCCACTTTTGCTTCCCACTTCACCGTTGTCATCTTCTTCTTTATTCCGTGCATCTTTGAATATGTGCAGCACACAACAACCTCATCCATTGACAAGACTGTTGCAATATTTTATACTATGATAACCCCCATGCTAAATCCCTTCATCTACACGTTGAGAAATGCAGACATGATAAATGCCATTAGAAAGTCAGTGAGCAAAACAGTGACTTCTGCCCTTGAATAAGTGGAAACTTGGGAAAAGTGTTATTAATATAAATGAGGAAATCGGCTCCAGAATGTTCTAGCCCCCTTTTTTGAGAACATACAGTGTATTGATCAAGGGAAACTTGGTCGATGGTTTTCATAGATTTGAGGTCAGAGGTCAAATGAACATCATTTCTTTATTGATTTGGAAATCTTCCAGTTTTAGATGCTGTTTTACCACCATCCTCTGGCTACTTGTCATTCATGTATAGCCATTTCTACTGCAAGTACAGAGAATAAAGGAGAGGAGTGTCATTAAAGAATTTGGAGGAGCTGGTCTAATGGAAAGAGCATAGGCCTGGGAGACAAAGGAAGAGGATTCTCATCCCAGCTCTGCCAGTGGCCTATTGTGTGACCTTGGGCAAGTCACTTAAAGTCTCTGTTGCCTCATCTGTAAATTGGGATGAAATATCTGTTCTCCCCCTAATTAGGCTATGAACCCCATGTGATGCAGGGACTGCATCCTACCTGATTAGCTTGTGTCTACCCCACTGCTTAGTACAATAGCTGACTCAATGTAAGCACTTAAATAATAATAATGATAATAATGCTAATAATAATAATAATAATAATAATAATAATAATAATAATAATGGACATTGTGAGAACTACTATGACAAAGTATTTATTGAAGACCCACTGAGTGCACTCTACTAAATGCAGTTCCCTGTACTAAGTGTTTGGGATAGGAAAATGTAAAGAAGCCATGCCTTCCCTGCCAACTAGTAGCATAAATTCTAATTCAATGAGAGATCCTTATTAATTTGGGGGTGGTTTTATCCTATTGTCTTGTCTTACACTGGTGAGTTGCCTCCAACCCACAGCAACACCATGGACTCCTCTCTCCCAGATTGCCCCTCCTCAATCTGCAATCATTCTGGTAATATATCCATAGAGTTTTCTTGGTAAAAATATGGAAGTGGTCTACCATTGCCTTCTTCCTCGCAGTAAACGAGTCTCCACTCTCGACTCTCTCCCATGCCACTGCTGCTCAGCACAGGTGAATTTTGACTTGCAGCATATTGCCTTCCACTCACTAGTCACTGCCCAAGATAGGAATAGAATGGGTATGTCTCTGCTTGACTATCCCTCCCAGAGCCGAGATTGGTAGAGTACTGGAAATTCTCCAGATGCGATCCTGAGAGGGTGCTTTACCCTATAGCTCTACTGAATAATGGGTTGGAGAAGGTTCTGAGATCAATCAACAGTATTTACTGAATGCTTACTATATGCAGAACACTGAATTAAGAATGTAGAAAAGGACAATACAACAGAATCGGTATACATGATCCCTGCCCACAAGGACCTTACAGTCTAAGAGGGGGGACAGACATTACATTTGTAGACGAGATCACTGAGGCATAGAGAAGTTAAGTGACTTTCCCAAGGTCACACAGGAGACATATGACAGAGACAAGATTGTAACTCAGATCTTCTGATTTTCAGGCCTGTGCTTTTACTAGGGCCCACTTCTCTAGGAACTATGTGTCAGAAAATTGCTGTGTACTAACAATTCATTTGAAAATCAAGGTTATTTACCACCCTATACACAAACAAGAATCTCTAACAGTGAAACAGACCTAAAAACTGACACTCAATTCTTTATATCCTTAAATGATGTAAAAATAGAAAAGGAAATAGAAAACAGAATCAAGACCATTAATGCTTCCTTTTAGAGAGTGGGAGCCTACATAGTATCCACATCCAAATGAATCTGAAGGTAGATGGAGCAATTGAAATGGAGCAATTATATTGCACAAAAGAGAGAAACCGCATGGTCTATTGGAAAAACCATGGGGCTGGGAGTCAGGAGATCTGGGTTCTAATCCCAGCTCTGCACCTTGCCTGCTGTGTGGCCTTGGTCAAAGCACTTAACTTTTCTTTACTTCAGTTTTCTCAAGTTTAAATAGGGATTCAATGCCTATTTCCCATGTACCCTGACTGTGAACCCCTTCTGGGACAGAGAATTTGTCTAATCTGATAAAGGTCTATCTACACAAATGTTTAGAACAAGTATAAGACGTATAGTACGTGCTTAACAAATACCATAACAAACAGATGCCACATCTGACTTCTAGAGAACTTCCAACAACACTGCATATGAACAATACTTAGTATCCAATGACTAGAGAGGGTCACAAACAAGTTCGTCCTGGAAAACAGGCAATCCATCGGCATCAAAGTATCACCACCCCCGAAGCGCTTACTACATTGCCTCTTATGTAAGCACTCTATAAATACCACTGAGTGACTGAATGATCAAAACAATTCTGGTCTCTTGGTTTGTTTCACTGGGTGGGAAGCTGTAGGAAAATGGATGACTCAAGACACCCAAACAGCTGCTCTTGGGTGAGCTGAAATAGGGTAACCATAAGCAGGATGGCAACAGAATCAATCAATTGACTAATCGATCGATCAGAAGCAGAAATGCATTTTGATCAAGTGAAACAAAACCCCAAATAATGTGGCATAATGTCAATCATCTGGGAGACAGAAGAAGCTGGCAGATCAGCCTGGCATTCATTAGTTAGAAATAAAGACCTTGCATTCTGGAATCACTTCTACCAACTCTATTATGTTGTACTTCCCCAGCAGCGTGGCTTAGTGGAAAGAGCACGGTCTTGGGAGTCAGAGGACAGGCATTCTAATCCCAGCTCTGCCACTTGTCTGCTGTGTGACCTTGGATGTCACAACTTCTCTTTGCCTCAGTTCCCTCATCTGTTAAATGGGGATTAAGACTGAGCCCCATGTGGGACAACCTGATTACCTTGTATCTACCCCAGTGTTTAGAACAGTGTTTGGCACATAGTAAACGCTTAACAAATACCATAATTATTATTTTTATTTGAATGCTTAATTCAGTGCTTTGCACATACTAAGTGCTCAATGCATGACATTGATTCACTGGTTAAAACTGGGGATGACAAATGCCTTAGTGTGGCAAGTGCTCAATGCATGACATTGATTCACTGGTTAAAACTGGGGATGACAAATGCCTTAGTGTGGCAAAGGGCCTGGGAGTCAGAGGAACTGTGTTCTAATCCCAGCTCTGCTACTTGTCTCTTGTGTGACTTTGGGCAGGTCACTTGACTCCTCTGTGCCTCAATTACCTCTCCTGTAAAAATGGGGACTAAAACTGTGGGCCCCATTTAGAACATGGACGGTTTCCAACCTGAGCACCTTGTATCTACCCCAGTGCTTAGAACAGTGCCGAACTCGTAGTAAGCACTTTACAAATATCCAAAAAGGGGGAAAGGAAGCATCTTTATATGCCAACAGTGTGTAAGAAATTGCTAGTCACACTTATGTAGGTCAATAATAATCTCATTATTAGCATCCTTAAACCCTAAAGACAAGTAGATATAACTTCCTTATGTCTTCACACATTCTGCAGCTTATCCT